>NC_133333.1:169063587-169198098 GCF_042186555.1 Aquarana catesbeiana | reverse complement strand
CTCTCCCCTCCCTCTCTCTCTCTCCCCTCCCCTCTCTTTCTCTCTCCCTCCCTCTCTCTCTCTCCCCTCCCTCTCTCTCTCTCCCCTCCCTCTCTCTCTCTCTCCCCCTCCCCCTCTCTCTCTCTCCCCTCCCTCTCTCTCTCTCTCCCCTCCCTCTCTCTCTCTCTCCCCTCCCTCTCTCTCTCTCTCCCCCTCCTCTCTTCTCTCTCCCCTCCCTCTCTCTCTCTCTCCCCTCCCTCTCTCTCTCTCTCCCCTCCCTCTCTCTCGTCTCTCTCCCCTCCCTCTCTCTCTCTCTCCCCTCCCTCTCTCTCTCTCTCCCCTCCCTCTCTCTCTCTCTCCCCTCCCTCTCTCTCTCTCTCCCCTCCCTCTCTCTCCTCTCTCCCCCTCCCTCTCTCTCTCTCTCCCTCCCCTCTCTCTCTCCCCTCCCCTCTCTCTCTCTCTCTCTCCCCCCCCCTCCCTCTCTCTCTCTCCCCCCTCCCTCTCTCTCTCTCTCTCTCCCCCCCTCCCTCTCTCCTCCCCCTCCCTCTCTCTCTCTCTCTCTCTCTACCTCCCCCTCCCTCTCTCTCTCTCTCTCCTCCCCCTCCCTCTCCTCTACCAGGACCTTTATGGTTACACAGACCTATTGCAGCTCGCAGACCTGAAGCTGCACACAGACCTTTAGGGGCACACAACCTAAAGCTGCTCACAGACCTGTTAAGTTAATCATTCTGTGTCAGAGACACTTGTCCTGTAATACATTTTACACATTGTTATTGGATGTATCCTCTACAATGGTCAGGGTCACCATACACTGTACAATTTGATTGTACAAACTCATTTGGATTTACCAAAACCACATAATAGGAGGACAGACCTGCAATCCATTTGGATGGTATCCAATCAGGCAGACCTTGGCACCACGTGTGATAATAGATGTAAAAGAGATTTTACAAAAGGATTGTATGATGTATTATCAGCCGCAGTAAAAGCAGCACTGATGATGTACAGACCCACAGCCACCCAATCAGTCCCGTCATATCGGTGAGATCCTGTATTCTGATTGGCTGTGGTGGGTATTAGGCTTTTCATCTGGTTTTTGCTTCCTTGTGATTGCAGTGTGTATACTGTCATCAGATATTGTGTAGTGCTGTATAGGTGATCTGTTGTGTATCCTGGTACTCATGCCTGACAAATGCCTCCTTATATATCGTAAGTAGAGGAGACTGGACCCGCTGCATGTGTTGCAGGAACATGTGATGATCACAGCGTGCAGGTGGCTCAGGGGGTGTGCGAGGGGCTGAATATCGCCGGGTAGCTCCAGTTTGATTGGTAGAGTTTTTAAATAAAATGAGTGAAATCTGTGAACATATTCTGTAGCTTAGAAGACAAAGATATATCCATAAGTAAGGTGGTCCCAGGAAGGCTGGGATTGGTCCTATACATCAATGGCACCCACAGCCACATGGGCTTATAGGTAACTCCGGTTCATCTCTGACTTGTAAATATATAGAATGTATATAGGGCAGCACAGCACTTCTGCCTTGCAGCACCGGGGTCCTCGGTTCAAGCGCCGCCCAGGACACGGTCTGCATGGGGGTTTGCATGTTCTCCATGGGTTTCCTCCCACACTGCAAATCATGCTGGTGGGCTGATTGGCTCCTGGCTAAATGGGCCCTGATATGTGCATGTATGTGAGATTAGGAACCTTAAGATTGTAAGCTCTTGAGGGCAGGGGCCAATGTGTATGCAGAATGCTGTGTACACTGTCAGTGCTATATAAATAAAAAATAAGATGCTTGAAGGGTAACCGAGTTATCCATTTTGTAGATGTAAGACCTGTGTTGCAACAAATAAGAGAAATGTGGTGATTGAGTGGGCTGTGGAATGTGTGTTTCCTGAAGGGCGCTCTGCTTTTCCATCTCTCCCAGTGTTCTCTGTATAATGAACTGCAGACGGTTTAGTGTGGGGCTGGCTGCTGCCCCCTATTTACCATGTACTGTCATTCTATCATTTACACTGAAAAGATGGCTTGAAATCTGATTGGTGGCTGCAGGCAACGTCTCCACTCCTCTGGATGTACTTGTTAAAAAATAGACTGGTCGGTGCTTATACCGCCATGTCCGCCATATACTTTTCTTTATTTATCTTTTGGTATAACTAAAGGCCAAACTTTTTCTAGCTTTGGATAAAGGAGAGAGGGATTAGAACACCTCTCTGGTTTTTATTGTGTCGACATTCACCCTCTCTATTTGTTTCAGTGACTGTTTTCACCGAAAGTGGAAGGAATTCCCTCATTTTCGATTTTGGCAATGGGACAGGAAGTGTAGTGTTCCCATGCCACGGCATTTATAACTCCGACTGCAGAGTTTCTACAGGTGCCAACTGCCTGCCAAACGTACCTATTGAGATCAACAGGGCTGCACCCGCAACCGGCCATTGCATGAGATAACAGTGCGGTAGTGTGGCATTTACAGGGTTCAATCAGGCTTGTGAGGTGGCGATATAACACCTCACCACTTGTCATGTGCCCTCCTGAAATGCAAGCCGAACATGGATCGCTCTTCGGAGGGCACCACAAGTGTGAAAAGTGCCCTTCTTCTTTAAAAATAATCTATACGCATCTTCTACTTAAAGCAAACGTTCACCCTAACGTAACATTCATTTTCCCCTGCCTTCACACCACTCCATCTCTCACATTTGGATATTATTTTGTTAACTCAATTGGATTTGAAACAGAATCGGAGGGTGGGGGCGGGGCCAAAAACTTAAAGGGGACAAAAGTTCCTTTTTAAACCACTTTAAGACCAGGCCTTTTCTGACACCTTTTTATTGCCTGTAGCTGCACAGGCACTATCCCGATATAACCATTTAGACCAATTGTGTGTGTGTGTGTGTGTGTGTGTGTATATATATATATATATATATATATATATATAATATATATATATATATATATATATATATATTATATATATATATATATATATATATATAATATACGTATTGTGGTCTTAAAGTAGTTACTGGTTCTGTAATCTATTTTTGTTAAACTGTTTCTTGCTGTGTTATTTTTTTCTGCCTCCTTTGTAGAGCTGCACGATTCTGGCCAAAATGAGAATCATGATTTTTTTTGCTTAGAGTAAAAAAAGATCACCATTCTCGCGACGTAAAATCTTTCACATTATACAAAAAAAATGGGCTAACTTTACTGTTTTTTTTTTTTTAATTCATTAAAGTAATTTTTTCCACAAAAATTGCATTTGAAAGACTGCTGTGCAAATACAGTGTGACATAAAATATTGCAAACAACCACCATTTTATTCTCTAGGGTGTCTACTAGAAATATATATATATATATATATATATATAATATATATATATATATATATTATATATATATATATATAATGTTTGGGGGTTCTAAGTAATTTTCTAGCAAAAAAAAAAATGATTTTAACTTGAAACCAACAAATGTCAGAAAAAGGTTTAGTGTTTAAGTGGTTAAACTTTTTTCACTTACACATGAAGTCTATTTCATTGACAAATTGTTACAATGTTTATACTTAAGTTTAACTTATAAAGAATGGTTCCATTCTTGGCAGACTGCCCAGTTTTTCTCTTCCTTTCTTTTGAGGGCTGTGGCTTCAGAAGAGCAGAGAGAATTCTCTGCATAGAAAGAATTGTGAAACACTTTAGTCAAGATTGCGGTAACAATTCTTGACGATTAATTATGCAGCTCTACCTCCTTGTAACGCCCTCCCGTGAGCTCCCAAACTATTCACATTCTTATACCGGGTTAAATATGTTGAATGTTTTTTTTTTTTTAAGTTGAATGTCAGACTCAAAATTGTTAATTGGAATATATTCCTCATTAGCCAGAAAGAATATAAATCTGCTTTGTGTGCACCAAATGTCTTTGAAGACCCAGATATTTCCGTGTAAAAGTTGGAGTGACACCATAACTGTGCTGTATGTAGCCAGCGCAGAGCAGTGACACCATAACTGTGCTGTATGTAGCCAGTGCAGAGCAGTGACACCATAACTGTGCTGTATGTAGCCAGTGCGAAGCAGTGACACCATACCTGTGCTGTACGTAGCCAGTGTGGAGCAGTGACACCATACCTGTGCTGTATGTAGCCAGTGCGGAGCAGTGACACCATAACTGTGCTGTATGTAGCCAGTGCAGAGCAGTGACACCATAACTGTGCTGTATGTAGCCAGTGCAGAGCAGTGACATAACTGTGCTGTATGTAGCCAGTGCAGAGCAGTGACATAACTGTGCTGTATGTAGCCAGTGCGGAGCAGTGACACCATAACTGTGCTGTATGTAGCCAGTGCAGAGCAGTGACATAACTGTGCTGTATGTAGCCAGTGCAGAGCAGTGACAACATAACTGTGCTGTATGTAGCAAGTGCGGAGCAGTGACACCATAACTGTGCTGTATGTAGCAAGTGCGGAGCAGTGACACCATAACTGTGCTGTATGTAGCAAGTGCGGAGCAGTGACACCATAACTGTGCTGTATGTAGCCAGTGCGGAGCAGTGACACCATAACTGTGCTGTATGTAGCCAGTGCGGAGCAGTGACACCATAACTGTGCTGTATGTAGCCAGTGCGGAGCAGTGACACCATAACTGTGCTGTATGTAGCCAGTGCGGAGCAGTGACACCATATTTGTGCTGTATGTAGCCAGTGCGGAGCAGTGACACCATATTTGTGCTGTATGTAGCCAGTGCGGAGCAGTGACACCATATTTGTGCTGTATGTAGCCAGTGCAGAGCAGTAGAAGGGATCGAGCAGGCCCAACCCACTGCCGGCTGCCTGCAGAAAACTACAGGAGGGGGCGGAGACAAGACCAGTCGCCCCCCACAAGGAGAAACAAGCAGTGACTAGTCTTTATTACAGGAAGCTGCTGCACAGAGGTAAAGTTTCACATATATTACCTTTACCTCGGATTTTATCTGCGCCCTCTGGGTGAGAATGATGTAACTCTCCTTCCTGCAAAATCCTAGGAAATCCTGAGTAGCCCAAATCTCATGAGAACACGCTCCTTGCACAGTGCTGTAGCATCTTCTTGTGAGATTTGGGCTACTCTTCATTCCCAAGGATTTTACTGTAAGAAGTACAACGCCATCCCCTACAGTCCAGAAGCCAGGGGAAAGCTAAGTATATTTATTAGCTTTTTTTTTTTTTTTTATCCTACAGTTTTTTTTATCTTTTGTTTTTTTGCAGCAGTTTGCATTGGGGTAGACCTTGTTGCTAATGCAAGTAAGAGAAGGGTAGGAAAGGATCATGTTCAAGACCTGCTTTGGTCCCATGTACCTACCATGGCAACTGATTAGGCGTTAAAGACCCGACCCAGTTGTCATTCCTGAGAAGCTTCTTTTTATGCGATTTTACAGGGTGACCTTACAGCAGACTTGTATGGAAGAGGTAAAGTTTAAAGCTAAACTCCAGGCGCAAAAAACATTTATTCAAATATATTCCTTAATAGCCATAGAGAATGTAAAATCCACTTTGTGTGCACCAAATGCTTTAGCAAACACATATATTACCTTACAAAAGTAGCAGTGGCATCATCTGCTGTAATAGAGGAGATGATGCCACTGCTACCAAGTTTCTCAGTGACATTGGTCAATCTCAATGGGGACATAGACAGCCATTACAAACCTGACAGAGGGACCATCTCTTCACCACTCTAATTAATTAATAACAATAAAAAAAACTGCCTATAGATTAACATTAAAAAGAAGGTTGGACATTGTCTACCTTCTTCCCATGTCTTCTATTCTACATTGTATAGTTTTCTTACACTCCTTGGTGCTGGGACGTGTTGGCTGACTTGGGTGACACCCTTACACCTCTGTCAATCTATTTTTTCCGGCTCAGATGTTGCTTAAGGGCAGTTTATAGGCAGGAGTTCCCCAATGAAAGTGGAAGCCCCCTTTAAATATCTATGGCTTGTAAAGCAGAGTATTGTTTTTTTTTAACATCCATTACAATATTAATTCTGGAGGGATCTTTTAATCGGATTAAGTATGCAATCAATACAGGCTAATCAGGAGCAGAGGCTGGCCTTGAACATATGGAGTTAGTTTGTGACAGTCAGTGTGGATCAGATGCTGAAGTGGAAACTGAGGTCATCTCCGCATCTAGAATGGCAGGAAAAATTACAGGAATCCATGAATAATGGCTTTTAAAATGTTACTTTCAAACCCTATGTGGTGCTTGTATTGAAACCATTGTAAGTGTTTCTGGTAAAGCAGCCATTTGTAATGGATAGATTTTTAAATTGTCTTGCTGACACTTGATATTTATTTTCTACGCCCTTAATGGAAGATATTAAACCCTAAAGCCTTTGCATCATAAATATTTAATTTTTTTTTCCTTTTATTTTCTATCCTTTGTTGCTTCTGCATGTTGCTGATCTGTTGCAACTTCTTTGCAGCCACTTCCTGCCCACATGCACTCCAGTCTTGGCAGCATGGTGTTTCTCAGGTTGGGTTTCCTAATGGTGGTGACAGTGGACCACACCTGCATAATGTGTGTTGAAATCGCTGCTTAAAGGCAGTGTAACTGGGTGACAACGCAGGAGAACAGTTGGGAGACAACAACAGAGTGTCACATTGCAACAGGAAGTGCCAGAACAAGGCACATTCAGGGAAGGATCACCAAGTATTATTGTAATGAACGTGGAAGTTCCTAGGAAGGTATGGGAGTCATTGTCACATGTCAGTGATATCGGCTTCAATGTGCAATTTCAGCAGAGAATCGGGTAACTTAAATATAGTCAAAAATAATAATTGTATATGTATTAGAATGCTCACACGTAATCAGTGTGCACGGTGCTTTGTGTACATAACCCTGTATGTTATGATACCCATTGATCCTGCCAGAAACCCTTCCTGAATGACACTTTCTTGAATATGGTGATAAGAGTGACCTAGTGCTATTGAAAAGACAATTAGCATTATCAACATCCACTATGCAGCGCTGCACTATGAGTTTACTTTACTTACATCAACACAGATCTCTGCTCTAATTTTACTAAATATGCCCCCTGCAACGTTTAGCTTTATCAGTCTCCACCCAAGGAAGCTTTTTCCTGCCTGCCTACTGACAGTAACCTCTACCAGGTTCTGCAGGGGTGTGTCCACTTCTATCATTCATTCCCCTGTGCATGCCCCAGAGGACTGGGCTCATGGGAGTTGTTGTTGCTGGCTGTGTGTCACAATGAACTATACAGCCACCCAAAGGAAGTGCCAAGGAAAGTCTATGAAGTGCTCTGTGCCCGAAGAACATGGGAATAATGAAATTGCGCAGCGAAAAATCTTTTAAGACCTGAGATGCACTGATAACGGTTGCATTGTTTTTCAATAAAAATAAATAAATGCTCTTTTATTTTTTTACAATAAGGCTCGTTTCACACTAGGGGCGGCACGACTTGCAGGTCGCCTCACCGAGGCGACCTGCACGCGAAATCCACGGCGACTTGCAAAACGACTTCTGTATAGAAGTCTATGCAAGTCGCCTCAAGTCGCCCCAAAAGAAGTACAGGAACCTTTTTCTAAGTCGGAGCAACTTGCGTCGCTTCTATTAGAACGGTTCCATTGTACAGAACGGGAGGCGACTTGTCAGGCGACTAGGTCGCCCCTGTGTGAACCGGCACTTAGGGTTCATTTGTTATTTTTCTTCTTTATACTGTGTATGTGTGTGTGTGTATGTGTATCTATCTATCTATCTATCTGTCTGTATGTATATGTGTGTGTATATGTGTGTGTAATATATATATATATATATAATATAATATATATTATATTATATTTCAGGGCTTTTTTTCAGCGGGAACCACAGAATGTACTGTATATTAAGGCAAGGGGTGCTGCGGGGTCTGTTGATGCTGGGGGATCTATTGTTGCTGGAGAGGATCTAGTTTTGCGTGGTGGTGTATTGTTGCTGGGGCGGTCTGTTGTTTCTGTTGGGGGGTCAATTATTGCTGGAAGGGAGCTACTCTTGAGGGAGGGGTTTGATTGTGGCTGCTGAGAGATCTGTTGTTACTGCATGGGTGGGGGGTATTTTGATGCAGGGGTCCATTGCTGCTGTGGGAATCCATTGTTTCGGGGGTGTCTATTTTACTGCTTTTCTTGTTATCTTTAACTAATTCCTTTACCAATTACACACCACAAAATAGTACTGGGCTTTGCATTCTTTTTAAAAAAAGGCAGTACTGTGAGGTGGGTAGGGGGTGGAATCAAAGGATGGTGTTCGGAGATGATTCGACTCAGAAGGGGGGAGTTCCTGCACCTATTCTCTGAGGGGGAGGAAAAAAAAAAGATTATATATATATATATACATTATCAACAAAAGCAGTATTCTGCGTTGCTGTTCTTAAATGGCGCAGTGTATTTTTATTACGTGATGCAATACCGCCACATAAAATAACTTTATTTTGGTTGTGCAAGGTGGTTATTGGATGTTTCAGGAGCGGAAAGGACACACAGATTGAGTTGCGTTTTGGAGCATACATCAGTGTGCTTGAGGCCTCATAAACATAAGTGCTACGTAAACTGTTGGCGCTATATAAATCCTGTATAATAATAAGTAAGCAGTTTACATTTCAATTGCATTTCTATATAAAATACAAATTCTTCAGCCCAGCTTGACAAACGTACAGACACTAGGTTCACACTTGCGATACTGCATTTTTACACGTCTTTCATGTGTGGTTTTTTTTTATTTTTATTTTTTGGGATTTTTGGTGTTTTTCAATATGGGGCCAAAGACGCAATGGGGTTGATTTACTAAAATTGGAAAATGCAAAATCTGGTGCAACTCTGCATAGAAACCAATCCGCTTCCAGGTCAAAGCTTAATTAAACAAGCAGATGTTAGAAGCTGATTGGCTACCATGCACAGTTGCACCAGATTTTGCACTCTCCAGTTTTAGTAAATCAACCCCACTTTGCCACACCAAAAGAAGCACCTTGACCTTTTTCCAAGGCACACAGAAATATGCTGAATATGTGTGAGTAGCCCCATAGACAATAATGGGATTCCTCTGGTTGTACATTGTTGTGTGACAAATCGCACAGGTGTGAATGGGGATTAATAAGCTTCAGACTTGAACCCATAATGACTCAAATCTGCCCCTACAGTGTAAACTCATTGGTGCTTTAGTAGTAATAATTGAATTGTAGGCATGTTTAGGTGTTGACTATATGGCATACAGTAGCAGATTATTGCATAGCAGGGTTGTCATTGTGTGACGGAGTCTGGGCTGGGATCTAACCGGACTAGTTTGAGTGCTTTCCATATTTTATTCATGTGCTGTTCTCAGACCGCACACTGTTAAAAAAAAAAAAATCCTTAATGGATGATTTTATGAGGCGGTGTAATGCATAGTTTATGTGGATGATAGTACGTGTAAGCTTGTGATCCTGCATTTACAGATAATGAGACAGTTGCTTCTAGATTCTTACCAAGGTGTGGGCATGCGCTGTTAAGACACATCTAGAATCTTAAAAGCTTGGCCTGCTGGCTATACATCTCTATATACAGTGACTTGAAAAAGTATTTATACCTTTTGAAATTTTTCACATTTTGTCATGTTACAACCAAAAAATGTAAATGGATTTTATGTGATAGACCAAAACAAAGTGGCACATAATTATGAAGTGGAAGGAAAATAAAAAATGGTTTTCAAAATTTTTTACAAATAAATATGTGAAAAGTGTGGTGTGCATTTGTATTCAGCCCCCCTGAGTCAATACTTTGTAGAACCACCTTTCACTGCAATTACAGCTGCAAGTCTTTTTGGGGATGTCTCTACCAGCTTTTCACATCTAGAGAGTGAAATCTTTTCCCATTCTTCTTTGCAAAATAGCTCAAGCTCTGTCAGATTGAATGGAGAACGTCTGTGAACAGCAATTTTTAAGTCTTGCCTCAGATTCTCAATTGGATTTAGGTCTGGACTTTGACTGGGCCATTCTAACACATGAATATGCTTTGATCTAAACCATTCCACTGTAGCTCTGGCTGTATGTTTAGGGTCGTTGTCCTGCTGGAAGGTGAACCTTCACCCCAGTCTCAAGTCTTTTGCAAACTTTAACAGGTTTTCTTCTAAGATTGTCCTGTATTTGGCTCCATCCATCTTCCCATCAACTCTGACCAGCTTCTCTGTCCCTGCTAAAGAAAAGTATACCCACAACATGATGCTGCCACCACCATGTTTCACGGTGGGGATGGTGTGTTCAGGGTGATGTGCAGTGTTCGTTTTCTGCCATACATAACTTTTTGACCTAAAAGCAAAAAACACTAAATTTTGGTCTCATCTGACCAGAGCACCTTCTTCCACATGTTTGCTGTGTCCCCCACATGGCTTCTCGCAAACTGCCAACGGGACCTCTTATGGCTTTCTTTCAACAATGACTTTCCTCTTGCCACTCTTCCATAAAGGCCAGATTTGTGGAGTGCACGACTAATAGTTGTCCTGTGGACAGATTCTTCCACCTGAGCTGTGGATCTCTGCAGCTCCTCCAGAGTTATCATGGTCCTCTTGGCTGCTTCTCTAATTGATGCTCTCCGCTCTCCTTGCTCGGGCTGTCAGTTTAGGAGGACTGCCTTGGTAGGTTTGCAGTTGTGCCATACTCTTTCCATTTTCAGATGATGGATTGAACAGTGCTCTGTGAGATGTTCAAAGCTTGGAATATTTTTTTATAACCTAACCCTGCTTTAAACTTCTCCACAACTTTGTTCCTGACCTGTCTGGTGTGTTCCTTGGCCTTCATGATGTTGTTTGTTCACTAAGGTTCTCTAACAAAACTCTGAGGGACCATCACATAAAATCCCAATAAAATACATTTATGTTTTTGGTTGTAACATGAAAAAAAGTGGAACATTTTCAAGGGGGTGTGAATACTTTTTCAAGGCACTGTAATCTTCTTCAGGCCCAAATGTCCTTGTCCTTTCTTCTGCTTTAAAACCGTTTTACTTTTCCTGAGTGGCAATGTATTTCAAGTAGAAACCAAATTCATTCCTATGATATTTCACATTTCGCACTGCAACATAATTGTGCCCAAGCTGGACCTTAAAAAATGATATCATTTGTTTTTGTTTGGAACGCCTCCTGAAAAATAGCAGCGCAGTTCCTAGTATGTGAGTGTTCCTAGGCATTCCTGAGCCTGCAGCCTCATAGCTGTATATCTGCAGTGTGAGATCTCAGGTACTGCTGCCTCTGACTCCTAGTCAGTGCTGAAGGCTGTGACGAGGAAGCAATGCCCAGTCTCTACCAAGATGGCCGCCTCCACCCAGAGACACGTTAATGGGGGGAAAGATCAACTGCACGGAGACTGCAAGCAATACTGGTGACTAGTCCTTTGTCCTCTGCCTGTCTTTGAGTACAGCTTGTGGAGATGAGTTCCTCTTTGAAGCTGAACTCCAGACAGATAGAAAAGGCACAAAGGAATGCAGCTCTGTAATCCATTAATACATGTATACATACATTTTTTTTTTTTTTTAATTTAAGAAGTATGAGTACCTGAATTTGACCTGGGCTCAGCCTCTAGCAGAAGCAGTACTAGGAGCCAATCAGGTGTTTACAAAAGCGTGCTGATAGGAGGGGAGAGCTGAGTGACAGGTAGTTGAAGTAGGCAGTTGCTTCATGGCTGCACCAAAAAATGAAACAGCCTGTTCCTTTCAAATGAAAGGGGCTATACTGCAACTGTGTGCAATTCAGTGAGTTGGAATTTTGAGGGTTAAAATAGTTGGTGAGAGGCGACATCAATTGCCCTCTAAAAAGAGATCCACTGGGCATTGCTTTTCTGTAGGGTGGCTGTAATAGTCATTAATGAGCCATAATGCTGATATTTTGAGCTATTGTATAGTGGTACCACAAGTTCACCTGTATTTTATGGGAAAGATTGTACTTCTCTCTGCTATACATGTAAAAAATATTCCAAAAAGTGGTCTGCCTTTTTAGTCTCATTCATAAAACATATGGTGTAGTGTGGACACCACGCTGTGTAAGGTAGTCTCTCTGCTTTAATGTAGGAGAGTGAACTCCATGGTGGGGAAGATGGCGGTCAAATGGTTTTGACTGATCACTTGACCGGGCTTCTCTCCCAGCTTTTTATGGCTGTGTTTGTCATGTATGGTGTTAGGGCCAGTTCACTCCAGAATGCGGTGTGGGAAAAATGAATTCCATGCATTTTTCCCGCACTGCCTTCAAAACACACAGTCTTTGCGATCTGCTGGGGGTGGCAATACATTGTTTACAGCAGATCCAAATGCAGTACCGTGCAATTTCGTGCAACATGTTTTTCAAAAGTAAGGCATGCACTATTTTTGTGTGCATTCTGATGCGAATTGCAGCCCATTAAAATAGGTTGCAAAATCGCACTGCAGGGAAACACTCAGGAGAACGGACTGTGTTCATGTGCGAT
Source organism: Aquarana catesbeiana (assembly GCF_042186555.1). Taxonomy (NCBI): domain Eukaryota; kingdom Metazoa; phylum Chordata; class Amphibia; order Anura; family Ranidae; genus Aquarana; species Aquarana catesbeiana. The sequence continues at coordinate 169,185,681 of NC_133333.1, read as the reverse complement.
CCTGGCGTGAAGTGATCCTTAAGCCTAGCACACTACTATTGTTTTTTTTTTTTTTTTGTTCAACCCAGCGGGCTGAATGAAAAAAAAAACTGACAGCTCTGGAGGAGCCGCTGTACTAACAATCTGACATTAGTACAGTGCTCTTCCCTGCTGTTCCCCCCCACCAGAACACTCCGGTCAGTGCTCTCAGCCATTGACCGAGAGCCTGTCGGCAGATCTTTTTCGGTCACGCCCCATCAAGAGAAGCCAGCCGAACCGGCTACAGCACACACGGCCTAATGTTGACCGGTTTCCATTGAACCAGCTGATGCCGCCCGACATTCGGCCCCTGTGTACGGGGCTTTAGGGTCAAAGGTTATGGTTAAGTGTTAGATTAGGGGTTTCAGTTAGAGCCCGCCACATGAGGGAAGTGGGGTCACTTCATACCTGCTCCACTTTCTTTTGAGGTTTATTATTGAGTTAAGGAGGTTAGGTTGAAATAATTGTTAAGCGACTGACTTACTTTTGTAGTATTTTTTTGGGGATAAGATAAATATGTGTCAAAATAACATTTAGTAAAGGCATCATTGCCAATTCATTTGTTTAATATTTGTAGCCGGAATTTCTGGTGCCAAACTTCCAGTGCCATAAATAACCAGGGCAGCTCTAAGTAGATGGAAAAGAAATTAAAATTCTATTTAGCATTTATTTATTAGGGTAGATGTGCATCTAAATCCACCTCTCCTCTCAAGTCTAACCTGTGTTTGAATCGCACTTCAGAGGCGATTGACAGGCGGTGAGGAGGCAATATGACGCGTCCACACCACCTGTTTTACTCTATTTTAACCCTATTTTTGCTGACAAACACACCACAACCGCATGCATTGCATATTTAATAGACTAAAAGGGAACAAATAAGAGACCATCATTATTAGGGTTCACATACACTTTAAAGGTCTCTTGACATTTGCGGCAGCCCTGGTTTGCAAGTGGTTGTGAGGTGATATATCACCTCCTCGGCACCTGTTTTAACCCTGAAAAGCTGTCACCACTGTGCTGTAACCATGTTTATTACATGCGGTTGCAGGGCAGTTGCTCTGTGGTCCCATTCACTTGAATGGATTCTGTATGGCATTGGTACTGCCTGCCAAATGTAACATGTAGTATAATTTTTGCCACGCCATGTGTACCACCCAATACAGTCGTCACTGTAGCCTAAAGTACTGTATATGGATCATTTATCTTGTAGAACAATACATTAAGTTTAAACAGAAATGCAAGGCAAAGTGTGTGTGTGTGTGTTATACACACATTCTAACCGTTTTTTTTTTTTTTTTCCTCTTTATAAGTGTTCACATGGCCCCTGTTGCAGTAAGCTAATCTTCCTGGTGAAGATCTTTGCAGGGGGTGTGCCAGCAGGAGGCAGAGAAACGACAGCACACTGATCCTCTCAGTGACGAGCTGGGCAGGAGGGTATGCCAGCAGGAGGCAGAGAAACAGCAGAACACTGATCCTCCCAGTGACGAGATGTGCGGGGGGTGTCGGCAGGAGGCAGAGAAACAGCAGCACACTGATCCTCCCAGTGATGAGATGTGCAGGGGGGTGTGTCGGCAGGAGGCAGAGAAACAGCAGCACACTGATCCTCCCAGTGATGAAATGTGCAGGGGGGGTGTGTCGGCAGTAGGCAGAGAAACAGCAGTACACTGATCCGCCCAGTGACGAGCTGCACAGGGGTGTCAGCAGGAGGCAGAGAAATGACAGTACATTGATCTTTTCAGTGAGTAGCTGTACAGGGGGTGTGTCAGCAGATGTTTGACCACTGGTGTACAGGCAGGCTGGGCTCCCAAGTAGAATGCAAAGAAGCAAACTGACCACGCCGTGATGGATGTACTTCCATGCCCTGATGCAGTCAGTTTAAAACAGGAAAGCAGATCTACCAAGGCATATATTGCAGTTGTTGGTAAATCTAAAGGAGATAAGATTGTAACATGGATGGCCAGATTAGCTCTTTTGTGCAGTGTATAGGTAGTCTTTACATTGTCACTTCCGCAGTGGTAATTGTATTTTATTTATTCATGTAATGATGTTGTAATTGTTTTGATTATGAATGGATCTCTCAGCCTTTGTGCAGTGTTCAGGTTGCATTGTTTCCCTGTGTCATCCTTTGCACACTCCTCCTCCTCCTCCTATCTGGAAATGAATGGTGCTTCATCTTCGTTCATTGCATTAGGGAGGCCTTAGGGATGGGGCGGAAAGCATGAGGTATCTATAGTAGCGAGTGATTCCCTGCAAACCTTAGGGGCTGTCGGAAATTTACATACTTCTGATCACACAACAAAAGGGCTGTTTTGGTGGGTCACGGGCTGGGTGGGGTATCGCAGAGGATGTGTGCCTGAGATGGGCAGAATTGATCTTTTCCTGGCTGGAGCTGCATGTATTGAGGAAATTGCATGATTTTGCTGTTGCTTACAGCTTTGAATTGTATGGAAAAATTAGGGATGGGCAGGATTATCTCAGATTCAATACTGACGTGCTTGGCATGTGATAGCGCCCGGGCAGAGAGACAGGTATTGTCATCACTCTATAGAGTGCCTGGAGGTTTTTTTTTTTTTTCTTCTTCTTCTTCTTCTTCAGCCTTATGTATTTTAATAAAAATAATAAACTGATCAAATTTTGAGTGAGTTGCAACCACCCCTATATATACTAATAACAAATACAGGAATGCATAAAAAAAATAAATAAATAAATAAAAGTGTTTGTAAAGTGTATGTAAACCCACTGGATCAAGTGATGGCTCTTTTTTTTTTTTTATCCCCTTTTGTTATCCTCAAAATACATACTCGCATGTCCAGCAATTCCAGAGTTGTCCTGCTGCAATCTATCACCACACACCACGTCCTGTGCTGCTATCTTCTTTACTTACACCATCAAGGGATAGTTGTCTCCTCTGGGTTCTTGCAGCTGGTCCCCTGATGAAGCTCATGCACCACAGCACATCATCAGGGGTTTTCTGAAGGAACCTGGAAAAGACAGCTGCCTCCCTGATGGTGCGCAACGGTGCATGCTTAGTAGAATAGACCCTGAGACTTCCTTGGATGTGTGGTGTCGTTAACCCAGAAGGCTGACGGAAGCTGGGACATCGTTGGGTAAGAACACTGGAAGTGCTGGGAGGGGTCCTGGAAAAAATAAGTAGCGCAATGATGGGAAGTAGTTGTGGAGGGTGACAGTCTACGACAATGTAATTGTTTATAGATCGCTTCATTTTAATAATTTAAAATACCTTTTTGTTTGTGGTAATGCTATGTTCCCCATCGCACCACAATGAGTGATTGGTGGGCGAAGCTCAGAGGAAGCGTCTGATGCATCCACGTGATGTCACTTCAGGACGTTCCTGTCCTTTTCCTGGAGTTGCGTCAAGCCACTTATTGCTGTACCTTACTTTACAGAGCCTAAAACTACTCCAGACTTTTTTATGCCCTTCCTTTTTACTGTATCACACTAATGCAGTATCGGAGCGAGGAAATCTGCTTGTATCATGGGATTTAGGATATGCAGCTACAGCATACTGAGAAAACTTTTTTATATTCTCTTTGGTTTTCTACAGGAATAGTATGATTGGTGGTTGGTCTAGGCACCACATTACTCAAGGTATTCAATAAGACAAAAATATGTAATCTTGGAATTAAGATTATTGAATAATTGCTAAATAATAATAATGTATAATAATATAAATTATAATTAAAGCGGGGTTCCACTCAAATTTTTAACTTAATCTTACCCCCTTCAGTTAATTGCATAGATGTTCAAATGCACGAAAATTTTTTTTATCGCTGTAATTACCTTTATATTGTACTTAATTGTGGCACTTCCTGTCTCTCCTCCCATGGGAGTAGGCGTGTTTATTGCCTTTCCCCGGCACCGCACTGTCTCCTGGGAGCTTATTGTCAGGCTTCCCAAGATTCAGTGTGAACAAGCTGTGAATGAACAGCATTCACCGTATCCAGGAAATCAATGCTTGTGGGCTTCACATGCCCACAAGCAAGATGGAAACAGCCAGCATCACAATTTTTAAGTTATTCTTCAGTACGAAAACAGACAGAGACAGAAATATTACACCCAAACTGTGAGTATTATTTTGGGGTTAGCAAAGTGTCTCAATGACCTAAAAAAAAAAAAAAAAAAAAGATTGGTCGCCGGACTCCCACTTTAATTAAAATGGGATATATAACTTTTCAGGTGCCAAGCGTACAAATGGATACAATCGGGGCTTTTTTTTTTTTTCTCAAGAAAAGGTGCAGAGACTCAACCCCCTTCCCTAGGTCATGCCTGTCTCCGCCCCCACCCACCCCTAGAACTGACCCTAGGACTGCCCCTTGTCGCCACCCCTACACACCTCCTGCTCCCTTTAGAGAACAAGTAACCAAGAATAATTAAGGGGGCTAAAGAAGAAATTTGTATGGAATTTGTTAAAAAAAACCCCCAAAAAACCATAGTAGTAAAATCTGGAAAACATTAGAAATATCCAGCACTTACCAAAGTAAGAGGCACTTCCAGACATTTTCAACAGCCCCATATCCTGCAAAGAGACCGCCCCAAATTCAGCACCAAAAAAAAGGCTAAAATCTTGTCTCTATGGAGACAGATGGTCGATCTGCTCCGCGTCTCTGCTACTCAGCGACCGCGACTTCGCTGGTGCAGGTGTGCCAAAATGAGCTTCCGGTCTGCAGGGAGTGGAGATCACTACGCCTTCCGCTCTCTCAGGCTGCAGTCGGACTTGAGCTGTATCTTCTGCTCCGCCATATGATCACTCCGGCGTGGCAGCGGGCTTTGCTCCCAGTGTCTCCCACACTGTCTCTGGTGGAGGTGCCGGAATGGTGTTCCAGCATGATCCACCAGAAACAAAGCCCTGGAAACAAGAAGCTGTGATATAAAAAAAAAAAAGTTTTTCCAATAATTTCTTAATAGAAATGTATTAATGAAACTAACACATTATTATTATTATTATTATTATTATTATTATTATTATTATAGTAATTTATTATTTAATGAATATGATAAATTATAATTCAAATTAGACAATAAAAATATATTTGGGACTTTTCAGGTGCCAAGCCTACAAATGGATAAAATTCGCTGTGATATGAATAAAAATATTTTTCAAATAAATCCTAAATTCACCACTTTTTCTTCCTAATTGAAATGTATAATTAAAAGTAATCATTTAATCATTACTAAAAGAAGAATAATTATCACTATTATTATTAATATTTGTATGATATATATTTTTTTGTTACTAATACATTTTAAAATCACAAAAGAACATAATGTGTTTTTTTCTAATTGCATTATTTTTGTGTAATTTTTAATATCATGGTGACGATTATGACAGTTAGTACTGGCAGTCTAGTAATGGGCAATACACTGTTATGGGGAAGTATGGAGTATAGAAATAATATCTATTCGAATATGACTCTAATCCTTTCTATTTTTATATATATAAATCGAATTAACAGTTTAATCCTTTTTCCTGTGTTTCAAAGGATTAGGCCACTGTAAAATCGGGAAAAGTGCTTCTATTATTTCAAGGGCACGCTGAGCAAGTCTGATGTATTACTATGGGGGTTATTTACGAAAGGCAAATCCACTTTGCACTGCAAGTGCACTTGGAAGTGAAGTCGCTCTAAATCTGAGGGCTAAATCTGAAATGAGTGGAAGCTCTGCTGATTTTATTATCCAATCATGTGCAAGCTAAAATGCTGTTTTTTTTATTTTCCTTGCATGTTCCCCTCGGATCTACAGCAACTTTACTTCCAAATGCACTTGCAGTGCAAAGTGGATTTTTCTTTAGTAAATAACCCCCTATGTTTTCACGGATCTGTACTGAATCCCTTACATAGGCAGCACAAAGGGAAATTGGTTGATGTGTATAATTATACATTAGAAGAAACTCAATCAAGGATCCCTGTACCATAGGCAGGTGAGGGAAAGAATTTTGATTGGCTGCTTGGTGATCACCAGAATTGCATTGTGTGTAAAGGCTTGTTGATGCTTTTCCCCTTCTCTCATACCATTCACATCTTTTCTTATTTAAAGGAGGTAAGGTAGAGAGGATATATGAAAAATATAATAGGACTGCCCATCAAAGCATTTCAATACTTCCTCCGAGGAGCCAGCCCACTGCTTACATCATGGCTGAGGGCTCTTGGGAGGAGTACTGAGGGAAGGTGCTCACTGTAGAAGCCCCATCTCCCCTTCACCATATCCCAGCACCAGTATTCTGCGCCAAGTCAAAAGTTTGAACCAAAATAAAAATTTACTTTTTATCTGACCTCTCAGGGTGGCTCCTTTTTTTTATTATTTTTATTATTATTATTCTTATTATTGGTGTAAAGTTGTGTTGGTGGGATTTAAAGAGGACCTGCCATGTGAAATCTTCACATACCACATACTCCTGGAAGTGTGTTGGATGTCTGCGTCCCCCGCCTCTCTCTATGGTTCCTTCCGCTGGCCTTTACATTAGTACAGGACACAGCAGTGACATAGGGGCCAGCGGGAGGAACCACAAAGCGAGCCGGGCATCCAACATATCCAGGAGTATGTGGGATGTGAAGATTTCTTCAGGTGCCTCGAGTCTGCGTCAGAGCAAAAATGAATGCAGATGAAAAGCTGAAGTCATCATCTTAACACCCAAACATTATTTTTTTTTTTCACCTAGTAAAAAAAAATTGAAAAAAATAGAATAGAATGCATTGCAATTCTAGAATTCTACATTCGCACGAATACTTGAAAATTTCCATTCTTCAATGAATCATAGCTATTATCACTTGCGATGGTATTGTTTAACATGTACTTTAAGCATGATACTGTATATGTTGCAGACTGATCAAATTCAAAGTAAATGCTGGTCAACATTCAGAATGGCTGTCATAAGCTTTAGACGCACATGAACTTTAATGGCATCCCAGTCTTAATCTATAGGGTTCAATAGCTTCAACTCTTCTGGGAAGACTGTCCATAAAGTTTAGGAGTGTGTCTATGGGAATGTTTGACCATTCTTCCAGAAGCACATTTGTGAGGTCAGGCAGTGATGTTGAATGAGAAGGCCTGGCTCACAGTCTCTGCTCTGATTCATCCCAAAGGTGTTCTATTGGGTTGAGGTCAGTCAAGTTCCTGCACCCCAAACTCGCTCATCCATGTCTTTATGGACCTTGCTTTTGTGCACTGGTGAAAATCATTTGGTGGAGGTAGGGTTGTTTTTCATGGCTTGGGCTTGGCCCCTAGTCCCAGTGAAGGGAACTCTTAAGGCGTCAGCATACCAAGACACTTTGTACAATTTGATGTTCCCAACTTTGTGGGAACAGTTTGGGGATGGCCCCTTCAAATTCCAATGTGACTGCTCACCAGTGCACAAAGCAAGGTCCATAAAGACATGGATGAGTGAATTTGGGGTGGAGGAACTTGACTGGCCTGTACAGAGTCCGGACCAAACCCGATAGAACACCTTTGGGATGAGTTGGAGCGGAGCCTGCGAGCCAGGCCTTCTCGTTCAACATCAGTGCCTGACCTCACAAATGCGCTTCCTGGAAGAATGGTCAAACATTCCCATAGACACACTCCTAAACCTTGTGGACAGCCTTCCCAGAAGAGTTGAAGCTGTTATAGCTGCAAAGGCTGTGCCAACTCAATAGTGAACACTACAGACTAAGACTGGGATACCATTAAAGTTCATTTGCGTGAAAAGGCAGGTGTCCCAATACTGTTGACAATATAGTGTATACTAACTGTTTTCTATGTTATTTTGAAGTATATATATTTTTTTATAGCTGTAGGGGAAGTCTTTATTCAGACTAGCCAGATGATATCCTTTTATCTTCAATCACTTGTAAGGAGTGTGTTCTTCCTGTATATACTCTATAAATTCCTAGAAGAATACCTGCAGTCACACTGCTAATATATAAAGTCATGACTTTGTGAAGACTTTACTATTTGCCTGGTCATTTTTAAAAGAGACTGTACAATTTTTAGGCTCTGTTCACATCTAGGTGTCCCGGTTCAAGAACTTTTTTTGGGCGAAGGGCGTCCCGCGATTCTGTTTGCGTGATTTTACTGCGATTCGTCGGGTGGCAATCGCGGGAAAATCGTGCCGCGATCAGGGTGCCATTGGAAGTGACTGGGATCGCACGGACGTGCCGCAATTTGCCGTTATTCGGGAAGCCTAGATGTGAACGGAGCCTTAATGTTTGTGTGTTTTGAAAACATTAACGTGTAGACCCCCATATCCTCTGAAGTATCCCAGTCAAGGCTTAAAGAAGAACGCCAGACAAAAATGACAACATATAAAAACAAATAAAAAAATATATTGGCTCGTGCTGCAGTATTTACCCTTAATCTGGAGATTTTTCCTGCAGTACTTTTTTGTGGCACTAGATGTCCTCAGTCTGATGGGCAGCATCATTCAGCCCAGTTCCTCTGAGTCCAGGTCATCCTGGACCTGCCCCAGCCTATGACTGGAAAGTGAAATAAAAAAAACAGTACAGTGATGCGCTCATATTTGTCACTCTATTTTCTCCTCCTGTCCGCATGCTTCTTGTCAGCACGTGAACTAATTAACTCCTTGTTCTGTTTCTTCCTCTCACAACTTTTCTGAACAGGGATCACAAGAGGCTGATACCTGGTCAAACTCGGGTAGCTAAAATGTTTGCATTCAAGAAATACATTTATACATGTATTATAAATATATTAATACATGTATTAAACCCAAAATGTATTATATTGCAGCCTACCAATCCATAAGATGTGGGGGCTACATTAGTTTTCTTATTTGTTTGGCTGTTGGATAAACTATCAGATTTAGATACTTTAATAAATTGAAGCCAAACTCCAGCTAACGCTTTTTAAGCAGTTGTTCCTTTTGGGATAAAGGGTTTACATAAAGAACTAAAAGCTGATTGTTGTAATCACCCCTGCCAGTGTTAAGTGGTTTGTCTCAACTCTTTACTACCCCATGTTACAATGCCTAGAGTTTAGCTTTAAAATCCCATTTTTTTTTTCTTTTTTGGACACCTCTTATGGTGCGATCAGTTATGATTATTATTATTTGATAAATGCAGAACCCGTGTTCATAGCTTGTCATAACTGGCAAATATGAACGTGTTCAGAGCATTGTTCATCTCTAATCCCTGGTCAGTGGTAATGGTGTTGGTGAGCACAGCATGGCCCCCACCAACATCACCCAAGAAAAAAATATATAATATATCGTAGTTTACTAGTCCTTCGATAATGACTTTTTTTTTTTTTTTTTTTTTTTTAACCCGATGATTCTGCCAGTGGCACATTTTCTGTCCTAGGGTGACCACGCTCACTCACCATTTTGTGTCTGTGGAGAAGCAAAATTGTCACCCTAGGATAGAACTACAATAAATTCCCCCACTCCTCTTCTCCATAACACAAAGGAAGGGGTTTGTTGTCCTCAAGTGAACCATCAGGATCAATTTTGTATCACTTTTTGAAATACATTTTAATTTTCTATTTACGTTTTATTAGTTTGATGTTTGTTTAATGTTTATTTTTTTTTGTTTGTTTTTCTTTACTTTTTTTTGTGAAAAAGCTTTATTTTACCAATAACAAATTAATATAGGATCCTGCCATGACACTATTTACTGAGAGCAGTCTTTAATTTATAAAGAGAGAGTACAGCAGTAGCTTTTTGCTATCAGACTATCTCTCTCTAATTAAAAGTCAGTATAGAACTGTAAAGAGCTGCAAAGGCCATAATACACGTCTCATTTTTCAGCATGGATGGAGGTATCACCACTGTGGGCTATTGTATTTAGCCAGCTGTGGCACCCGTGAGTTTTTGATTACCTAGCCGGTGACTGCATCTGATTGAATGCAGCCACTATTCGACCTGTAATTTTGTTCTAAGTTTTGTTGTGCTGGGTGATGCTTTTAGAGGCCCTCCATTGCTCTAATTTACACCAATTCAACAGGCATTTCCCAGGAGAACTTCTAGGATTAGTCCCATATGCTGGCTGAAAATCATAAATATTAAATATTTCTATGCAATATTTCTGATTTACCTGTCTAAATTTTATAAATGTGTTATTCTAATGCTAAGCCTAAATGAAGAACATATTCAATAACATTATACGTTCCATTTAAAGACATTAAAACAATTTGTGGTGTCTTATTTAATTTATCAGCTAAGTTGCATATTAGCCCTTTCAGATTTTGAAAGCATAGACTAAATATGTATGTACATCTTTGCAATTGTAAATGGTGGAAAGCCTTTTTGGTGAAGAAATATATCTAGGAAGATTTTGCTTATAGCAAACTGATAGTTGCTTAATTTTCCATCCTGTGGTTGGAATTTATTTCATAAAATCCAACAGTGGTTTCTAATTTTCCAATCCTGGTTCTCAAACACTAGGCCATAGCCCACAGCTAGCTGCAGATCATCTAACCTCCCACAGTGTCTCCCAACTCCCATAGAGCCACACAGACTTCTGTAGTGCCCCTTGCCCTCAGTCCCACAAAGCCTTTCAACCTCCCATCATGCCCCCTAGCTTTCTGCACATTCTCCAGCCCCCCATAATTTCCCAATCCGTGCCCCTGAAAAAAACCCCAGCTTCCTGGAGAGAACCCATCCTCCACAGTTGCCCCAAGCTCCCTCCAGAAATGTTATCCCCTACAGGGCCAACAAGTCCCCTAACCCCTTGTAGAACCTTCATTCCCCCTACAGTGACATCCAGAGCCTTCCAGATTTTTAACACATTGTTTGTAGTTCTATACTTTTTTAATTGTGTAATATATATAATATTATTATTATATTTTTTTATTTTTATTTTTTTTTTTTACTGTTGAGGCATGGAAGGTTTTGGAAGATTTCACTAGGTCTCAAGAAGTTTGAGAACCACTGCTGTAGAAGTTGAACTACAACTACAATGTGGGTAATATCATTAGCTTCCTGTGTGGTTGTGTATGCATATAAGCCCAACTAACTTGGTGCACCAGGAAAACGCACGTGAGGAAAAAATGCTGATTTTAATGAGAACTGGTCCTTTTTTTTTTTTTTAATCTACTCAAAGATATTTTTGTTGTCTTATATTCATACAACTCGTTATGTAATCAGTCATGGTAATGCATTTAAAGTAGGAGTTAATTCAGGGCCAGCAAGTCAAGGAAAGCACAGCCGTTGCAGCCTCCCTGGCCTGGGTGTGCAGGTGTGGCAGATGGCATTCTCTATGCAAGATTAAACATTTGCATCTTGTGAATGGAGCCGTCTTTTCAGAGCTGTGAGTATCTTAACCTCTTTGTTGTAGGGAGCGCCAAGCAAAGCTGACGTAACTTCGGGTTTAATAAAAATGTATCTTCTCTGCTTGGGTGTGTGGGTTTTTTTTTTTTTGGAGATTGAAACAATTTACTGAATAAAATTGCATTATTCATCCTTAGTGCAGCGTCACTCAACCTTTTTTCGGTCAAGGCACGCTTTCAAAATTCTGCACAATCTCAAGGCACTCCATTCTAAAATGTGACATGATGATATGATGCAGAATGAAAATCTAAAGCTGTGTGTACCAAAAAGGCAGGCTTAATCCACCTGCTGGCTTGTTGACAATTTTTTGGAAATTTTGCCATTGCACCTGGTTGAAACAGGCTGGTTTAGTTTACTGTGCAAACAATGCATTTATTTTAAAAATTAATTGGGGGTTCGTAGCTCAATGGTAGTGGCAAAACAGTGAGTTAACTCCATGCCAAATATAATTTTCAGTTCTTTCCTGCCCACTTTTATTTAAAGAAACGTCAAAACGTTCACATTGGCACATCTTCCCACGCAGGGGGTTCCCACCATCACTGCAAAAACATAGCATTCAACCTCCTGGCTCTCTTGCAGCAGCTTTACTGCTCCAAGTACCTCTTCAGGACCCTCCTGACCATCAGTAACTCTCTTTGGTCCTCCTGATCATGAAACATGTCCCAGTGTTTATGCACAGATGCTGCACCCCAGCTCTGCATCCTCCTTGCAGCTTCCTAGCTGCTCCATCCCTCATATCTCTCACACTCTTTCTTTCTTTCTTTCTTTCTTTCTTTCTTTCTTTCTTTCTTTCTTTCTTTCTTTCTTTCTTTCTTTCTTTCTTTCTTTCTTTCTTTCTTTCTTTCTTTCTTTCTTTCTTTCTTTCTTTCTCTCTTTCTCTCTTTCTCTCTTTCTCTCTCTCTCTTTCTCTCTTTCTCTCTTTCTCTCTCTCTCTCTCTCTTTCTCTCTCTCTCTCTCTCTCTCTCTCTCTCTCTCTCTCTCTCTCTCTCTCTCTCTCTCTCTCACTCACTCACTCACTCACTCACTCTCACAGTCCCCCTTAGGAGGGTTGGGGCAATAAATATTATCCGAGGGTGGTTACGGATTCCCTCTATTTATTCCATATATGTATTAACGTGTCTATTCCTATAGTTAGCTAGTCTATTAAAACTCTGCTAATGTTACTGTTGATAGCACAGTGATATAAGGTTAGCTATGAAAACAAACACACTGCTTAGTAAAACAACGTCTTGTTTATTTGCCCAAGAAAATAGGAAAATGCTAAAATAAAAACACTAAAGGAAAATATTACAGAGCATACAACAAAGGTACGTCAGATACTTATCGCAAGGCTGTCCTCCTAGATATTGTCTCGTCAGCTGGGCTCAAAATGGTAACAGAGAGCCATGTGGCACAAGTCTCATCAGGCAAGAGCCAAGAGCGAAAAAGGGATTGATTTCCCTTCTGTGTGCACTTTTACACTGCATTCAAACCCCCTCGTAACCACACCCCACTAGCCTCCTGTCCAATAAGATATTGTCAAGAGGCAGTCCTTTTAATATATCATATTTTTGTCCGTCCTTCTCTATTGGCCTCTAGGGGCAGTATTTGTCCAGGGATCATCGCTATGTGACCCGGGTCATCTTCATTGACTGTTGGTCCTTTGATCTTATGTAGCCCACCGTCAGCAATGGCCCTCTTTGAAGAGTGTTAATCAAGGATTTCAGTCTTATCACAGCAGTTGGTCAGGAGCCAAGCTTTTGTTCTACAAAGCTTTGATGTGCAACTTGTTACATTCAAGTCACCTGGTTGTATCAACCAGAAAGAAAACTCCAGAAATATGATATTAAACCATGTTGCCTTCCAGCATCTACTGCTTTGCGCCTATGGAACAGTCCATAACTGTCTTAATGTGTTGCGCTTCCCAACATGTGCTTCAGAAACAGCTCCTATGGAACATGTGCTGCTTTGCCACTGAGTGGCACACCACCATCATTCTTCAGCGACAGCTTCCCTCTCACCATTCTGCCTTTCCAGTATCTTCACGACGGGGTGCAATACAGGCAAGGGGTGTCCATTCACTCATCATTCACAAGCACACACTCAGAGCCACGTATTAACCAGTTTTCAGATACAGAGTCTCAAGGAGGGCCTTACTCACCCATATTACTAACCCAAGATACACATATGTCACACTAATACCATAACATAAATCAACCCATTACCATAATATGTGCATATATATGTGACCCATCAAATTGCGCATTACGCTCCCAACCTCCTATAACTTTTTACTGTAGATACAGGTCAGAATTAGGCAGGCTTGCTTACAATGGCTTTTTCTACTGCAGTTTTGGCATGTCAACAGTACTTCAGGAATTGGCAGCAAAGCCTCTTACTTGTATGAAGAGACATTAGACCCCTTTCACACTGAGGCGTTTTTCAGGCGCTTTGGGGCTAAAAATAGCGCCTGAAAAACGGCTCCCCTGCAGTCTGTGTGAAAGTCACAGTGAGCAGTGAGGGCTTTCACACTGAGGCGATGCGCTGGCAGGACGTTAAAAAATCTCCTGCAAGCAGCATCTTTGGAGCGGTGAAGGAGCGGTGTAAACACGGCTCCTAAAGGGCCCCTACTCATTGAAATGAATGGGCAGCACCACAGAATGGCCGGCAGCGGAGCTTTGCGGGTCGTTTTAACCCTTTTTCGGCAATCACTGAGCAGCAAATTATATCACCTGTGATGTATTTCAGTCATCTTGCAAACCTGGCCTGTTAGTGGGTTCTGAGGACAGGAGTTGAATGAAATACATCACAGGTGATATAATTTGCTGCTCAGTAATTGCAGGATTCAAGTCTGCATCTCCCCAAGGTAATACTTAAAATCTGGCCTGTTAGTGGATCCTGAGGACAGTAGTTGAGAACCACTGCTTTACAGACTCATAGTAAAGATAATAAATGCACATTTTTTTTTTTTACCTGCAAAAAGATCTGCATTTATTATTTTTTTTACAAAGGTAGACTTGAATCTCCACACCTCAAATCACTGCAATTCCTGTGTTTTCAGGCCGCAGATCATCACAATTCTTCCACCTTCACACCTCAGATTACCCCACTTGCTTCATTTTATTTATTTATTTATTTCAGGTACTTATATAGCGCCGTCAATTTACGCAGCGCTTTACATATACATTGTACATTCACATCAGTCCCTACCCTCAAGGAGCTTACAATCTAAGGTCCCTAACTCACATTCATACATACTAGGGACAATTTAGACAGGATCCAATTAACCTACCAGCATGTCTTTGGAGTGTGGGAGGAAACCGGAGTACCCGGAGGAAACCCACGCAGGCACAGGGAGAACATGCAAACTCCAAGCAGGTAGTGTCGTGGTTGGGATTCGAACCAGTGACCCTTCTTACTGCTAGGCGAGAGTGCTACCACTACACCACTGTGCCGCCCATCACTGTAGTCCCCTGAATGCCTGTTCCCCTCTGCACCTCTGTTCCCCACTGTATCCCACCCACACATCTGTTCCTCTCTATACCCCCCCCCCCACAAATCTAGTCCCCTCTACTCTGTACACACACACACACACACACTAGTTCCTCTCTGTAGCCCTCATAATCCCCCCGGCACATCTGTTCCCCTCTGTACCCCCCCACACACACATCAGACCTCGGCAGTGCTCAAGTGCCCAAATGGTTAGTCCACCCTGCCCCCAGCCTGTCCTGATCACCCTCCCCCAGCTCTAATCTCATCTAATGACTGATCCCATTAAACCCATCATCATCAGAGTAGGTAGGTATGTCTGTAGGCTTTACCTGCCTTGGGTCACTGCAGCAGCTTCTGCACCATGGTGCCCCCGTCCTCATTCTTGACAGCCTGGAGCCGCTCCTGGTTCTTCTTCATCCTGGGTAATAGAGAAGGACAGATCCTGGCAGAGCCTGAGTGGTCCTGACATCCCCAGCATCTTTCCCTGGAGAGGAGGAGGACTTGGAGATGGATGGGACCCTGGGTCGGATGTGCTGCTGGGGCGGGAGAGCACACTCAAGAACGCTCGGGAGCTGGCCTGAGCAGGGAAGGGTGGAGCTGAGGTGCTAGGGGAGGAGCCAGGAATACCTTGGGGAGAGCTCCATACTCGGGAGTCAGGAGCCGTGCTGGAGAGGGAGGGGTGAAGCTGAGGTGCTGGGGTGAGCTGGAGGAGGAGCCAGGAATACCCAGAAGTGAGCTTCATACTTGGAGTCGGGTCAGGGAGGGGCTGAGCCGAGAGAGGAGCCAGGAATACCCGGGGGCGAGCTACATAATCAGAGCCGGAATTGAGGGGCGGAGGTGCCGCTGCAACCCCTGGGGAGGAGCGAAATTACATTGAGTAGCCAGGAGGGGAATGGAGAAGGATCATAACCGCCCATTGGTCTCCTGATCCCGCCTCCCTTCCTTGAGCCATATGATTAGTTACACTGACTTCGAGCTGCATCCTGGCTGGGGTGGTGCCACCACGCAATCTGCACAATTGTTTATTATGGTCAGTCTGCCCCTGCCTGGGAGATGTCAATTGGTGGAGAATAAGGAAGCCAGAGGCCGTGGCTGCGCCCTAGAGGTAGCGCCGGCCCTGCTTCCAACAGTTGGGCTCTGATATGAAACCAGCACACACCTGTGCCATTAGTGTGCTTGCTTCCTAGAAACTGACGTAAACCACCATTGTACACAGTGGACATGCTGCTGCAACATATAGTATGTATTTTTTTTTTTAATTGAATTTCGGTACTTAAAATGAACCTCTACTGTAACTTTTAAACTAAACCTGCATAGTCCTCATCCTAATGTGCCAGGTAGTATCTTTATATAAATGTTCCACTTGCTCGCTGGAATGGGCATATGGGATACACCAAGTGACTATACTGTGTATACCTGCCCCCAAATCCAAGAACTGTATATAGTCACTATGTACATGGGAATGACTGCAGGGTGTGGTGGCGTAGCAAAGAAGGGGACTATATTCATTCGGGTACCATGCAAAGAGAAGCCTAAATTTAAAAGTATTTGTTATAGTAGAGGTTCATTTAAAAAGAGCTATTGTAGACAAGTGTAGTGAAGTCAGGAAATCTTGCATCCTCTCCCTCTTTGAATTGTCTTTGACGGTGAGCAGTTCTCTGATGCCAGAGAGGTGCTGAGCCCAGGGCACCATAGTGACTCCTCAGGGGACAGGTCCATGACATTGTACACTTACAGTATGTCCCCAGTGGGTGCCATTGAAACTGCTAGACTGAAGAAAATTTTTTGGCGAAAAGAAAGTACTGTGTGGAGCAGCACTGCAGTAATAATAGTAATGATAAGGGCCAGAAAAGAAAAGCAGACCTTGACAATTGCTGTACTTCTTCACTTTTGTGGTCTTTGAACAAGTGCCTGCTTACATTAATGGTCGGTGGAAAAGTTCCCCTACTCACTTTTGTTGCCAGCGGTTTAGACATTAATGGCTGTGTGTTGAGTTATTTCGAGGGGACAGCAAATTTACAATGTTATACAATCTGTACACTCACTACTTTACATTGTAGAAAAGTGTAATTTCTTCAGTGTTGTCACATGAAAAGATATAATAAAATATTTACAGAAATGTGAGGGGTGTACTCACTTTTGTGAGATACTGTAGATGCATGCCTGGTGCCCTGGCTTTGTATGTCAGAACTGTTGTACTTGAAATATGTCAAACATGTTTGCCTTCCAGTCAATCTTAGCGTAGTATTTTCTCAAACAAGGTAAACGCACAAAGAAGCTTTGTCTTTATAACAAGATCTGCCACTATGTAATTGTACAACAATGGTGTAGAAGTTGTAACAATATGCATTTCTTACATAGCTCACATTCTCATAAAGTGTTCTTAAGACTCCTTTCACACTGAGGCGGTTTTTAGGGATTTTAGCGCTAGCACCTGTAAAGCTCCTGAAAACCGCCTCCCATTCATTTCAGTGTGACTTTTCACACTGGGGCGGTGCGCTTGCAGGACGTTGGGAAAAGTTCTGCAAGAAGCATCTTTGGGGTGATTTGGGAGAACTGTATTTAGTGCTCCCAAAATGCCCTGCCCATTGAAATGAATGGGCAGCGCTTTGGAAGCGCCGCAACATGGACACTTTTAACCCCTTCTTTGGGGTTAAAAGCTCCCCGCTAGCGGCTGAAAAGCGGCGCTAAAGTGATGCTAAGACGAGCGGCGCTTTATCGCTAATGCGGCCACACCCCCACTGTGAAAGGGGTCTAAGTTGTAATGATTTACTTTATGTGGAATGTGTTTATGTCTCTATTAGTGGATGCTATTGCACTCACAATATTGTGATTTCCTGCTAAATTTTCAGGCTTTGTTTGTATATTTATGGTGGGTGGAATTTCTTCCACTTAGTTTGGGTGATCTTTATTTCATGGGGTTTTATGTATTTGTTTTTAGCTCCCATCAGACTTGTTCATCACTATTTCGCCTAAGGGGTTTACTCATTTCCAATTTAAATGACGTGAATAATGGCCAACTATGGGGTTTACTCTCTGGCACTCCAACCATTTGCGGTATTCTGTCATTCCTCTTTGCTAGAGACCAGCTCTCTAAATCAGCAGAAAATGCATAATATATCTGCCTAAAGTGTATGTAAAGCCAATATTTTTTTGGATAGCGTAGGGAATGGTTAAGACCTCTCTCAGCTTTTTTTCATTTTCTGTCTATATCCAGTCTGGGAGATAGAAGACATTTTGACTTTTCCACACTCTCCAAAACGTAACCCCACCATTCTCAAGGTTTTTAATGCATGTGATACTGCAGATAGAGAAAAACTTTCTCAACCTTCTTTTTTTTTTTTTTTTCTCTCCATAGGACCCATAAAATGGTTATAGGAACCTCTGATAAAAAGAATAGTATCTATAATAAAAAAAAATATATATAATATATATATATATATATATATATATATATATATATATATATAATTTTTTTTTTATTTATACAATGCATGCATTTTATGTATTCATATTACTACATTTAAAATTAAAAGCATCACAAAAGAGACGCATAACCCCTGAGATCAGAGCAGAAGAATATTATAGTGTAAACTTCATTCTGCCAGTGAATCCCCACCGTGTTTCAATTGATCTTCACAAGCTTCATCAGGAAGCAACAGGAGTATTTCTACAGAAGTAAATAACATAAAACAATGGCCGAGCATATAGATATCCAAAACTATAAAATAGTGTTTTTCACAATTCCAAAATATCAATAACTTAGTCACCCAGAGTTTTATTTATGAAACCACATCCTCTTAAATCACCTAGGGATTTGTGCCAGGCCACATGCCCACAAGGGGTCACTGTAATTGACCGCAAGAGGTCCCACTCTTCAAACCCCACAGCAGAAATTTCATAAAAAAACAAATATTTGAGATTTCCCACTAAGATTGTATGAATAAATGAAGGAAACAAAATCAATCAAAAACAACTCTAACCAGTAAAAAAAAAAAGTTCTTGAACATCTAGATAAGGGGAGACTGGTGTAGGGCTCACAGGTGCAGAATATGTTAAAGGCTATGAAGGCACCATCGCATCACAAAACACACAAAATTTCTGATTTACAAAAGAAAATTCATTTGGAATTCGACTAATGTATTAATGTATGACCTGCATTACAGTCATCTAAAAAGGTCATTAGTATCACACTGCTGACTCTGCCAAGTGGCATTGGTCCTGGAGCTATGCAGGCACCTTCAATTGGGAGGTCAATCAGCCACAGCTCAGGGAACTCTAGCAACCTCTGGAGGAACCTTGGTTGAGAATGACTGTTAAACATTATAATTGTAATAGTCTAATAGAAGCCATGTGTGTAAAAACAACTGCTATAACCATAACAGCCATAATACGGCAAAACACTACTCTGATGATCCCTCTTCCAATCAGCTGCAAGTCACCCCTTCATTATGACCTTTGTGAGTGGGAGAGAAGACACAAACTATGATGAACAAGATCATCATCTGAGTGTTGGAAAGTGTGTGCATCAGGCCAAGTGTTTCAACCTTTTGACTCTAATCTAATCTAATAACTGAAATATTTTGTTTGGGTGGACTGTACGTCTCATGACTTCAAGTCGTTTTTTGGCCTATGGGTCAGAGGTTACAGCAAGTTGTCTGTGAGTAATTAAGCTGTCAGACCAGTAACCTAATTTTTCTTTAAATAAACATTCTTCGCTTCAACTCAACATTGATGCCATGATTAGGATTACTAAGTGGCTACCCAATATACCTGAATTTCCTGTTCTATGGAGAGGCTTTCAGCAGAACAACACAGGCTGTGGCACAAAACATGATCACGTGACGGGTTAGATCATTCATTTCATCATCCATTTCACCTGCGAATTTAGGGTAGAATTACATGTCAATCGAAACAATGGCTGTTGAACATTTTTTCTTAAATGCTTTCAAAAAGCAGCTTGCTCTTGTGCCTAGTCTTATAAACTGTATGTGTAGTCCAGATTAATATATTGAATATTAATCATATTTCAGAAAAATAGTACAGACCTCAGGTGAAATTCTGAAATCTCTTTTTTTTAGCATTGGGGCCTTCACAAAAGCTGAAAAGATTCTGCCAGCTAGGTCTGCTTGTTAATGCGCATGTGCATGGCAACTCTTATTCCCATGGGGAAGCTGCACTGTGCTGGATGGCTGGAGGCTACAGTAAGTATGGCTCTCCTATAGGAATGAATGTGGGTGCAACGTGCATGCAAAGTGGGAAGAATATCCTGTGGGTATGTTTTCGCTGCAAAGGCTGTGCAGCGTCAGCCAGGGCTGCACAGTGAAGATTGCTGCGGTGGGGAAGAATGTATTTTACCAGGCTAGCTGCAAAATCTGAAGGTGGAGGGATTATTAAAGGATAAAGGTACAGTTGGTCCTGTAAGGTTTAATCTAAAGTGCGTGCTTGTATTGAATTATTACATAGAAATACAGTATAATAAACTTTTGACTTTTTAAATTAACTTCTTGTGTATATGCACACCTGCCCTATGTTGGGCCATACGTATGTTGTTGTCCCATTGTGGGAAATCTTCCTGCAACTTCATTGTGATTTTTATCAGATTCAGTTTAATTTCTTGGAAAAATTTGTAGTCTGATCTGCTAAGGTGCTGTGGGTTAAAGCTGATACAAAAAAAAATAAATTACGATTTCTATGCAAGTATCTGTCAAGTAGAGGGACAGGACACTGTAAACAAAAGTTGTAGATCCTTTGAGGCTCCATGCACACACTAGCGTTTTTTTTTTTTTTTTTTATAAGCTCAAAAAAGCTAGAAAAAAATGCTGAATGAAAAATGCTGATAGCGTTTTTGTGCCAGCTTGTAGTAGCATTTTAGGAGCGTTGGTGCTTTATTTGCATTTTTACAGTAAATAAAAAATCTCGAAAAAAAGCTGTTAGGAGCATTTTTCTGCCGGGAAAAGGCTTCCAAAAACCCTACAATTTTTTTTTTTTTCTGCTCTTAAACGCTGAAGCTTGAAAAATGCTAAATGATAAAAACACTAAATGATCATATTAGCTTCTAGGTGCTAAAAAAAATGTTAGTGTGCATGGAGCCTGAAAGTACTATGGAGTTAAAACGTTTTTATTTTGGATACCAGCAGTTCTTAGCTGAGTTTTTTTTTTTCTTGTTAATTAAAGGTTTAAAGGCTGCTGTATAACTGTAGTTGCGGACATGCTAAAGGTGAACTTTGGCAAAGTGCAGACACTTAAATCACTTACGGGCAAGGTTGACTTCTCAGTGATGTTCATGTTTGGCTAGTTTTGTAAATCCCCATAGTTGCCAAAATCTTCCTCTACTGACCCTAGAATAAAGCCACAGTCCTACAAAACCAGGCAGGTTGCTTAGTGCAGAATCAAGTGATGAGAGGCCTTAGGGATACCCAGAAGCGTTATAAAGAACCCTAATGAATCTAGCTACTTGTAAGTGATTATGCCTGACACAGATCAAAGGTAAATTGATTGGACATTCTGACTAGTTTAAAGTGTTTTCTGGGGGCATTGGCAGGTTGCTGATTGATTTTTATTTGTTACCAGAGCCAGAATTTCTCTTAGCTCTTGATGCTATTGTGCAGTCCTATTTGCTTACATGTTGACTAGTTACGGTATTTGGAAACCGTACCAACAGGCAGAAATTGAAACCTTACAATAATTTCACCTAATTTTTAACGTTCCCTTTTTAAAGTAAACATTAGTGTACCAAAACATTGACAAACCACTATCAGGGCTATAATATTGACATAGAAATGTGTCTTTAGTAATGTTCCACAGTTCATTGGGATCCTCAAATAACTTGACATGCCCTGTTATGTACATAGAGACTTCTGTTCCTCAAATCAAGCTGAGGCCAGGCCTTCAACGCCTTTCATTCCTGATTTTTGGACCATAACGATAATGGTAGAGGGTCTCGGTGATGGATATAGGATAATGTAGTTGTTAATGTCCATCCTTCAACATATAGACTTGTAGATCTTGGATAGTATAATAGTTAACATGTGTATTTCTACAAAGAGACTAGTAGATCTAGAGAACTGTAATTATTAATGTCTGTACTTTTATGGAGTGTTGAAGAAAGCTTAGTGTACACGTTTCCCTGGCATTGAAGTTGCCTGACTTGGCGTCACGCGGTTAAAGGATTTTGCAATGTTCTTCACGCTTCTAATTTCTTCTTTTTTCATAAAATCCCTCAATATGAGTGGAAGAGGCAACGCAACTATACAGCTAAGTATACTTAACTTCTGGAATATCACAGCATCCTTCCTCTCTGAAGACACAGCCAGGGTGTAACACTCTGCTTTTTGGGTCCTGTCAAAATAGTCAGGCTCTGTTTAATTCCAGAAG
Organism: Aquarana catesbeiana; assembly: GCF_042186555.1. Taxonomy (NCBI): domain Eukaryota; kingdom Metazoa; phylum Chordata; class Amphibia; order Anura; family Ranidae; genus Aquarana; species Aquarana catesbeiana. The sequence goes on along the minus strand of NC_133333.1, from coordinate 169,163,540 downwards.
CAATTTAAACCTGAAAATTTTCTGTCTTGCCATGAGCATTCCAGATACTTTAAACAATGCGCTTTACATTATCCTCACTGACAGTTTAACCGCACAACACCAACAAGAATCCTTCTTTGCTTATTCTGATGTCTTGTAGACATTAGCAAGACGATGAACACATTGCCGGGTCTACATTCATTCCGGAAATCACTGTATTCCAAAGCAGAGTGGTAGAAGTGTTATTGTCACCAAATTCCATTTGTGAAATACCGAAGGATACCAGGAAAATTATAAAAATCTGAAATTGAACCTATGCTTTGCCCACACAGGACTAGTTGGCTTAGCGGTGGAGTGAGTGGCGAGTGTTGCCATGCCCAGGAATGCTAATACATTAGAAGTATAAGGAATATAAGTATGTGCTAGAGCAGCCTTTCTCAGCCTGGGTTTCTCTAGAACAGGGGTGTAAAACTCTATTTCATTGCAGGCCGCATCAGCATTCTGGTTGCCCTCAAAGGGCCAGTTGTAGCTGTAAGACTATATAAATGTATCTACTCTTTATCGTATTAAATAATTGCCCCTGCACTCAATTAATACTGGTTTTAGTATTAACTTAGGACTTAAGCTATGAAGGGCAGGTGCAGACCGGCATGGAGCCCACTCACACTCCTAGTAGTAGATGATGCAAGTCCGAAAAGGAGGATCTCACACCATTGGTATCATCCACAAGAAACTTTATTGGAGACTGCTCAGACAGAACATGGTTCTGCCATGATGTTCTGTCTGAGCAGTCTCTAAAAAAGTTCCTCTCTGCTGCCGACTGCTGAAACTGGGGGCAGAGACGATCCTCTCTGTGGCTGCATGGAGAAGCGCAAAATCTGGCGGAGGAGTTCTGTCCTCCTCTGTGCTGCCAACTGCTGAGACAAGGTGAGGATGGAGAAAAAGCAGGTGCCGCAGCTGCAGGAGAGGTGCGAGGGCCACATGAAATGGCCTGGAGGCCAGATTTGGCCCACGGGTCCTTTTGTGTGACACGTATTCTAGAGAATACTTGGGGTTCTGTAAACAAGGAGTAATTCCTGTTTCCCAGATAAGTATCTATTGACATCTGTAATCTTTTTAGGTATCTGTATGGGCATCATCGCACTGCTAAGGTCCTCCTTTCTGTGCTCCTTCTCCTCCTATAAGCAGCCTCAACACCTCTGATTCCACCAAGCGTGCTACGTTATTGACAATACTCAGTGCAGTAGAGCCTGGGCTTACAAAGAATGACCTCCCACTTTCAATGACCACAAATGTAAGGAGCATTCTTCTCCCTTACCACCAGCATAAGGAGCATTTTTTCCCATTGACCACCAATGTAAAGACCATTTATTCCAGTGACTTTCAAATTAATGTACCATGAACTTTAGATATAGTAATTAGTAGCACAAGTTCCCTGAAACTAAAAAGGACACCCTCCATGTTAAAAAGGTTGAGAAAGGTTAGGTTTGGTTTAAAGCAGAACTCTAGTCAAACAGCTAATTTTGAAATGCTTTTATGCAAGCTGTTTTACATTCCTATACAAGATATTTGTAGATCAGTTTAGCAGGTCTTCAGATTTTTCAACCCCTGCTATAATTGGGTGACTGTGGCGGCTTTGTAGAATTCTATTATTCCTGATTGATTGGACTATCAGTGAAGCATGTAAAAATAAAACAGAGGACAATCAGCGCAAACTAAACGTAATAATGAATGCAAGCTGGACACTTAAAGGATTCACCAACCTCAATAGCAAATAACTAAACAAATAAAAGTGCAGCGCAAACTGTTAAAAGCATTAAATAAAAGCATTAAATAAAAAGTCCATCTAGTAAGACATATATTAAATTCTTCTTGGCACAAACAGACTGGTCCCCTTTTCCTGCGTCTCAGATGTCGTATACAAAATCGTATGGGTACGCTTACTGGAAAGGATGGACCCCTTAATTACAGGGGGTCAGACACGCCTGGATGAATATCTGATGGGCAGCTGCCTTAGATCTCGTCTGCGGTGGTCGGTCAAACAGTATATCTGAAGTGAAGCCGTAACCTGGGAACTCATCACATGTATCTTCACTGTCACAGTGAAGATACATGTGATGAGTTCCCAGGTTACGGCTTCAGTTCCTCACCCTCACTCAACTAATGTTACCCCAGTCCTGATGGAGAGGGGCAGGGGAGGGGTAAATAAGGATGCTGTGCAGGCGCCTGATGGCCCTCTTAGCCAATGATGTCATTGGTTGTTAGGATGCCGGTGTTCTGCCGAGAAAGTTCCGCTCGGCGCATAAGGACCCCCCTCTACTGCGCAGGCGCTGCGCCTGCGCAGTAGGATCCGGCGGAAATAGCTGAAGATAAATAGGGGAAAATCAGCCGTACACGGCGCCTGTAAGAGGGCCCCTCGCCACGCTTCGGGCACGGCCTCGCTTCGCTCGGCTCTTTTAGATTCCCCCTCTAGGTCCACTTGGATGGTGGGGAAGGAACCTGGACCCAGAGCGCAGGCGCCGTGTACAGCTGATTGTAGATTTTGTCATTCGGCTATCTCCGGCGGCTGCTAGTAGTTGGTACTGCGCAGGCGTTGCGTTGGAACCTATCCGCCAGGGAACTTTCTCGGCAAGACACCGGTGGCTAGAAGGTTGTAATGGTGCACTATGAAAACCTGTGGCTTTGTCCTACTAAAAGGCAGGCTTGACCCACCCGCTGGCTTGTATATTTTTGGGCCATTTTTAGGCATTTTGCCAAGGCCCCCTTGAGTGCACCCTGGTTAAAAAAGGCTGCAATAGAGTCTGGCTCACTGTGCATGACCTCCTAATTTCAGCTCAATATCTCATGGTGCAGGAGATTGCAGTAATAGGATAAATACTGTAAGCTATGCTTACAGTTTGTAACTGGACTTAAGGGTGATTTAAAACTTGAAAACTATTGTCAACTTGTTTATGTGTAATTAATTTACCTGTAATCTTTTTTTTTTTTTTTTTTTTTTTTTAAAATAGTAAAAGGAACCTGTCGAGTAAGAATTATGGGAGCAGCCATTGCTAGTTTAAGGCGAACTAGGCTGTTCTCTTCATTCTTTCCTCACCACTTCGTTAGTTACTGACATGGAACAAATATGGGACACCTAAAAAGCACATGACAATTGATTTACTAAATAGTAAAGCAAGGATAAAACTGACAGTCTTAAAACCTGCCTCTGCAGTGGCTACTGGTTGACTGCTTTTTTTGGCCTGGTGCAGCTGCTACCCAAGAGACCCACTCAATGAAACACATTTTTATCAGGAAAACTTCAGTGTAATACAATTTGGAGTGGCAGTACCTGATCTACATTGAAGCACCTGTGCTCTTGTGTCCTCTGGTAAAACCCATCACATGGCCATTCCGTAAGATAACGCAGCAGGCCCTGGAAAAAGGGCTTCTATAGGGTTCTCTAAGTTGCCCACAGCCAGCTGGAGCTTTGCATGTTGGGTTCTGTAGGTCTTTTTTCCATCAAGTTCTTACCTTGCATCAATCTTCTCTATTTGAAAAACCTATGACATGTACCAGGGTCACTTATCCACTGTTTTTCCTCTTTGGTTGAGCTGTGGTAATGTGTTGATAACGGGAACATTTTGAACTGCAGCTCAACTGGAGCACAGGTATAAGTGGGAACAGTTAGGGCACCTTGGCATTTTAGACTCAAGTGCTCTATAAAGTCATTGGAAGTAGTTTCTGCAGGAGGGGAAATGAAAAGAGCATAGAGTCCTCGTCTCACAAAAAAGTGCTGAACTGCATTGCTTTATTGCAGAACTGCCAGACAGTCATGTTTCTCCTTCATTAGACAATTCAATAGTATTGTCTAATTAAATTGTAGACAAGTTCTTTTAAACGTTTGTTGGCTCTACTTAGAGTCAACTTGTGTTTTTGCCTTTGCAACGAAAGGTAACACGTTGCAAGGTCCTGGTCATGTAATCACCTGTTAAAGTGATTCTGTGAGTGTTCATCCCACCGGCTCCTGATTGTAAATGGAGAACGGGAGTTGTTGGTGGCAGCATGGTCACAGTGCTGGGGGCACCGAATGAGTGAGCTTCCAGCACAAAACAGTGATAGGGACAGGATTGTTGGCTCCTCAGGAAGCAAGAGATCTGGTACATATAGTTGCTTTTTCTGTTCCTCCAAGACCAGAGCCAACCCCACAGAGATTTACATTAAAAACATGGCGGAAACCAAAGATTACCAAGCCCATTATTAGGTAGGCTGTGATTTAAAATAAAGTGTGTATAATCAATAAGGTAGGGCAAAAGATAAATTGTGCATTGGTTTTCGTTGTGAGCCTACTCCCCAAATAATGGTGGTCTGTGAGAAGCCCTAGTAAAAGTGCATCCTATGTTGATGACCAGTGAGTCCCCTATTCTAGTGTCACCATTATTCTGCTCCCCATTTTAGTGCTGCTCAGAATGATAGTATTACCAAATACCCCCAGTGCCAACTTTCTTTCATCCTAGTGCCACAGTTAATTCTCCTCAGTGCCACCATTATGTTTCCTGTTCGAAGTATAATCCTCCTTTCCCCGGTGGGAAGTGGCAGCAAGACATAGCTACCTGTTATGGTGTGCTGGTCCCCACAGATCCACTTCTCGCAACCTTCCTTTGTACTTGCATATTATTTCACATTCAAATGCCTGAGTTGGAAGTGAGAGGAGGATTGCAAAGACCAGTGCAGCAGAACAAATTAGCTTCCCTTGGCACTGCAAAGTTGCTCCGATGTTCAACCTTCTCTGAAGGTCTGAGAGGCAGTGAGCAGGTACACGAACTAGTGGCATGACATGGTCGATCACAGTCTACCTGTCACCTGGCCACAATCAACGGGTTGCAGACCCCCTCCCTGCAGAAAACAGAAGTACTGTAGTTAAAACCTTGCAGTTCTGGAGGAGCCCCACTGCAAGGAGTCATTTTTCCCCCAAGGAGTCCAGCTTTAATGGTTGCACTTTATGCTGCTACAAGGACTCTGCCTTACAATTCTAATTTTCAGCATAAGTGCATATAAAGCTTTTTGTCTTCCAAGCAGTCATTACTCCTCCACATGCTGCCTTTGGCAGCCCGACAATATAAAAAATAGTTAATTCTGTTCTTTTCCTGCTTTCCCAATAGCATATGTTTAGCGCTGAGACTAAGCGGACGTCTTCCACAGTATCACATCCTCTCTTTCTATTTATACACTGGCCCTTTGATACTTGGCTTGCTGGAATAGTTACAATATACCACACAGAGCTTGGAGATGGTATTGGATAATGAGTGTATTTTCCTGTGGTGATATGTTTTGTTTAATACATTCCTCAGTGAACGTTAAGGCATATCTCCAGTTTTTTTGCAAATTTAGCACTGTAAGGCAGCAAATTAAATAGCAATGCAAGCCAACAAGTAGAATCAGTAAAGGCCCGTTCACACCATTTGTGCTTTGCTGCATTGGGCATCCTTGCCCAGGGCATTCCAAATACAATTTTGCCTTGTTTGCTATGAATTCAGTTCACACTACTGCGTCATGGTGGTTTGCACTGACACAAATACTGCATACTTCTAAGGAGTGTGTTGTGATACAAACCATCACATTGTGATGCCGATGCGATGAACAGAACTGGATAAAATGTCACGTGACATTTCAATAAAGTTCTAACAAAAAGAAAAAAACAGCGCATCGGCGCAGTTCCTTTTAATGAATGTTAGGTTAAGGTATAACTATAGTGAAGTTGGTTCTATTAGGTACACCTATCAGGAATAAATATGGGGGCTCTCATTGTTAGTCTACTTCAGAACATGCAAGCTAACATATTACTCTGGTGATAGATTTACTGAACCACTTGCCAACTGGGCGCTTTTATACCCTTCCTGCCCAGGCCAATTTTCAGCATTCAGCTCTGTCACACTTTGAATGACAATTGCGCGGTCATGTAAAACTGTAGACAAACAAAATTTTGTATCTTTTTTTTTTTTTTCACACAAATAGAACTGTCTTTTGGTGGTATTTAATCGCCACTGGGTTTTTTTATTTTATGCTAAATAAACTGAATAAAGAGCAAAAAATTGGAAAAAAAACTACTTTTTCATAGTAATTTTGCAAACGGGTAATTTTTTTCTCCACTGATGAGGCGGCACTGACAGGCTGCATTGGTGGGCACTGATAGGTGGCAGTGATAGGTGCAACTGTTGGGCACTGATTGGCAGTACTGGTGGGCACTGCAGGGCCTGCACTAATAATCAGTGCCCTTATTATCAGTGTAGATGTCCCTTTTAGAGAAGCCGTTATTGGCACTCTTCTCCGTTCTTCATGCTGTCAGCATGAGAAATAGTGTGCCGATAACCGGCTTCTATTTACATCCATGATCAGCTGTGATTGGACACAGCTGATCATGCGGTAAAAAGCTGCTGATTGGCTTTTTTTAGTCTTTAACCCGATCTGTGATCGGTGTCTTCCGGACACTGTGATCACAGAGCGCGCCGCCCCCGCCGCGATCACGGGAGGCCATCATATGACGCCCTCCAAAAACTAGCCATCCGCGCTGTAGCCGTCATTCAGGTATAGCACGGTCGGCAAGTGGTTAAATCTTTTTTATATAACCCTTTGCAGTCAGAAGTATGTCTAGAACCAATAATAAAAATGAGAATATATTGTAGCTTGCCGGTCCTTGGATGCGGTGGCTGCATTAGTTTAAAAATGTGTTTTGTTTTTTTTTCCTGTCCTAGGGTGACAACGCTTACTCACCATATTGTATCTGTGGCAGAGCATTGTTGTCACGCTAGGATAGGACCAGGATAAGCCTCCCCTCTACTCCATAACACAAGGGGAGTTCTGTAGTCCCCAGAGGTAACTAAGGCCCCGTTCACACCTGAGAGATTTTCTACTTATAGCTTGCAGCTCTAAAGCACTCAACAAGCAGAATTTCATTCATTTCAATGGCCCCTGTTCACATTTGAGCGTTCTGTCACCTGAAGAAAAATACCTGTCGCTCAAAAAAGTACTTGAGCTTCTTTTTGGGAGATTGGAGGACTGGGCCCTGTAGACTTCAATGGGAACGCCTGAAAATGTGTGATATGAGCGTTTTATGAGCGTTTTTACGAGTGTTTTGTCACACGTTTCCTGCTCAAGCAGCAGCTTTCGGCCCCCTAATTTCCTACACCTTTCCTCCCCCTAGTGCTTTCTATTGGCTATATAAAAACACCTGAAGCTGTAAAACGCTTGTAATATATGCTTCTAAAATGCTTGTAATACACTTCTAAAAACTCTCAAACACGCCTGAAAGTCGCTGTGCTCAGGTGTGAATGCAGCCTAAGAACAATGTAACTAATAAGAGTGCAGAATGTATGGGAAGTTATCAGCTGGCAAGATTTCTGACAGGTTCAAGTTTTTTTTTTTTTTTTTTTCTTATCAAGCAGATTTAAAAAAAACTGCTTTCCATTCTATATGTAATAGATCAAAGGGCACCGAATAAAGTAAGCTATTTGTTAAAGAGTACATACCTTTTTAAGCAGGCTTTTCACAGTCCTTCTAGGTCAGCCTTTCTCAACCAGTGTTCCTCCAAAGACTGCTAGGATTCTTTGAGCAATGAGCTATTTCTGCCCCTGAGTTAAAGTGTTACTAAACCCACAACAGTAAAATCAGTCTGTCTATGCAGCAAAGCTTGCTTGTTATACTCACTGTGGAATCTAAGGGGTTAATCCTGCTCAAAGACTATTTGATCCGGTCTTCTCTGGTCCTCCCCTTCTGCCACAGTCCCCAATTCATCTTCTGATAGTACAGAGCCTTGGGGGCACTCTGCACAATGTGTGTATTGCTAGAGAGTTTTTTTTTTTTCTTGGGAGGATGCATGTGATCGGCACAGGGCCAATCAGCACTGTCCAGACAGAGGGTCATGGTCATGCAGCCTCATAGGACAGTCAGAGGAGAATGAAAACTTCTCATACAAGTTTTAACCAACACACACAATTTTTTTTGTTTTTGTAAGTCACAAGGTCAGTATGCATATCTGAGGGATCATTATGGAAAGTGATAATCACCTTCAGTGGGTCGCTTGCTCTGCACTGCTGCCATTCACCGTACATTTTGTATTTTTTCTGTGAATACAAAGGATTCTCTGACAGGATAAGGTGGAGATTGTGACATCACAGTCCTGCTTTTCCATCTCATCCATTCAGAGAACACCATGTATTTACTATAAATGTATTGTGATTGGCAGTGGTGCCAAGTGAGTGACCGCCTGTGGTCACTATGCAGAAGGTGAGCCGCTTGGCACAGAACCTGGAAGATTACGCAATCACTGTAGTAATAACAACTACTACAGTGGTGGTCCTCTTCTGCAGTGGTCCTTCAGCTATGATATATACATAATTACATTTTGCCAAGCTAAATAAAGATCATACCTAGACTTTAGCTTTAAATATCTTTATGGGTACTCCTTCAGCCCACACTGACACCGGGAATGAAATGTCAGTCCCGACTTCGGGGGTATTTTCAGAGACATCCGTGTGGGTTGCTGCACAGACGTCTATAGGAATCGCACCCCGAAGTTGCCAAAAGTAGTACAGAAACAATTTTTGGGAATTGGCGCGGCACCACAAATGCAGCGTTGCACCGATTTGGATGGTGCCATTGCCGGGAATTGCTGCCGACGTGTCAAATCGCTCGCCAAATTGCTCCAATGTGAACCTAGGCTCGAGTCTATAGGGCAATGGGGTAACATAACACTTTTCCTTTCTTGTGTAGCTTGTCAGTACAGTGGGAATCCTATGGTACTATTTGATCGTTCATAGCGAGAGGATTATTTTGTCAGAAGGGAAATATGCCTGAGATGCTTTTATAAACAGATTTGTTTTATTCCAAGTGAAAGTATTTACCGGTCCTAAAAGTAATTTATTTTTGTTTAACAGACTGTAAAGCATATGGATGTCGTTTCTTTTCTATGAAGGACGTAACTGTTCAGCATATTTGCATTTCCAAACTGGAGTGGGAGCTTCTCCTGTCTGTAGGATAAGCACAATGTACTACATATCCATTTCAGCTACAGCCACCTTATTATCCCCAACTGTACAATCTGCTGACTGCCAGGCTTTTCCAGTACTTTTTTTTCTTAAAGGGACAGAAAATGAAGGAGAATACTTCAGAGTTTTGGTTAAGAGATTGAGATGATTAATGTATATTGAACAGCACACATTTGTTACTGTACGTCATGGGTGCTTAACCTGTGGCCCTCCAGCTGTTGCAGAACTACAGGTCCCATGGTGCCTCTGCCTTTGGGGCTCATGCTTGTAACTGTCAGTGACTTGCGATGCATCATGGGACTTGTAGTTTCACAACAGCTGGAAGGCCACAGGTTGAGCACCCATGCTGTACGTGGTCAGCCTAGTAGAGCCCTTACCCACTAAGCCACACACTTGGGCGTCAGCGTCTTAAGGCGTTTTTGAAGGATTTTTACACGTGTTTTTCATTTGTTTACAGGCAAATGCGTTTTTGTTTAGGTCAATGGAAAGCAGGTCAATGGAAAGCAGGAGGAGGCTGGGTATTAGACATAAAAACATCTGTACTATGACACGACAAGTGACGGCACATCACTCAGATGTGAACATGCCATGTAGAATATAATATAGAATATAATGGAAATAATTGTCGCACTTCTGGAAACTACCATGGTGTGGACAAGGACTTATGGTCTGTAAAATATACCATTTGAACCATTTAGGCATTTTGTTATGTGTTTGATAACTTGGAAATACCTGTTGATCTGCCAGAAATCCAGTGACCTCCTAAGTTTCAGTACTCAGTCGGTTCTGCGCTGAAATCTCAATTAGCATTTTCAGCCCTGACCATTCCATCTCTGAACTACAGAAAACTTCCCCTTATGTTATAAAGAGGATTTCTTCTGTTCTGTAGTCCAGCTCAGGAGCGAGCAGCCTAGGGGGACAGCTTTGTTCCTTCATACATACAGTACAGTGAAGGAGCGTTGTCACCTTAGGACAGGAATTGTATTGCTGACAATATTGCCAGATAAATAAAAAAAGCCTGAAACCTAGTGCAGCCACCATATCTATAGTCTGGAAATTTTTTAATTTTTAAAAAAAAAGTTTTTGTTTTTTTGTTCTTGGGTCCAGATACGCTTAAGAGATCAAATCCCCCCCTCTCATCCTATTGTTATAAATCATACTCAAAATTGCTTAATGGTCAGCCACAGTGTCAAGCTGCACTCGCAAAGGTTCTGCCAGCCATCTTCAAGTATCAGTGAACATGTATGCGATTTCATGTCTGTGCATAGGGTGGGAACTCATGGCACTGTTTTATTCAGAGGGTAAAAACTATTGAACAAATATAAAACAAATCTGCAGATGAGATCCATGTAATAGGGCTTTCTGCTAAGGTCTGAGAATTGGTATGGGCATTGTGTCATTCTGAACTTAGCATGGTTAGACGATGAAACTGGTGCTTTATGCATAAAGGGATGGTCCATTTTTGGTCCACCCCTGGCTCCTAGCGTGCACAAGTTTACCATCTTTTTGGCTTTTTTCTTTTGTAGAGAACAATCGCCTAAAAAGAGCAATGACTGTTACTTGTATTTACAGAAAGCCTTTATATTGTTCAAAAATATTGTCCTTTAAATCTCAAGGTGCTGACGTCACCGGTACACATGCCTTTAGCTAAAAATGATTACAAAATCAATGTAGTGCCCAGGTTAAGATGCAAGTAGTACAGAATGAATGAGTAATGGCAAATTCCATTTCAAGTACAAGACAAGCCACAGTTGTGTTTGGCTCTTGTGGAGACAAGTCTGATGTATCTGATGTATAGGTTTCTGAATGTAATACTTGGCCGAATGCCCCTACTAGCATTAACACTGCTTTCCATAGAGTACCTATAATGGTTGTGCATTGTGGTCCATCTATCGTAACTGCCGCGACCTATAATAGTAATCTGAGTATTGGAATGTATGTGTGTACTGTATACAGTTTATATGTATGCATGTATGTATCTCTGTGTGTGTGTGTATATATATATATATATATATATATATATATCTTTTTTTATTACTTATTTTTTTTTATGCTGCTGCATATTTTTGTTATAGAATTTATTATGGTAATTTGAAAATTAGCCATTGCAAACTGAGCAAATTTGGCTACTACAATAGCTCTGTTCGCACTGCCAGGACTTGGGATGCAACTTGTGAGACCCCCAAGTCGCATGACATGTGAAATCTCATGTTGGTCAGTGAGAGCTGTCTTAATGTGCACTACTGAAGTTGCTCCGACTTCAGAAAAGGTTCCTGTACTACTTCAAGGCTACTTCAAGGTGATTTCTATTCTTTACTTCTATCAAAGTAGTACTCAAGTTGCCAGGAAGTCACCTGGCAAAGTCACACGACTTTGCCAGGTGACTTTAGAATCCCTAGTAGATATTAGAAACACAGAAAAGATGGTCCAGAAGTAAAAGCGAAATCTAACAGTAACCAGCACGTTTCAGGGGGCTCACAAGTTCCCCTCTCATCATGTCTAAAGGGTTCAACTCTTTAGCCCTGATAAATGGGGACTGGTGAGCCCCTGAAAAGCATTGGTTACTTTTGTGACCTGTCACTTTGGCACATAAAAATCAGCTGGACCTATTACACTTAATTGGCGCTCTACTACTGCAGCAACCTATGTTGTCTATTGTTCAGTGTTCCACCAACACTTCATTTTCTAACAGATATTACAACCCCAATTCCAAAATAGTTATGTATATAGATATTTGCAAATCTCAACCCATATTTTATTTACAAAAAAAAAAAAAAAAGGTAATTTTTTTAATTGATGGCAGCAACACATCTGAAAGTTAAGAAAAGCCCCATGTTTAACGGGGGTACAACAGCGGTGTAGCATCCAGTCTTCTTTTAACAACACTCTGTCAACATCTAGGAACTGAAGAGACCAGTTACTGCAGTCTTGGGAAAGGAATGTCATGTCATTCTTGCCTGATATAGGATTCTAATGGCTCAACAGTCCTTGGCTTTTGTCGTTTTTTTGTTTCAAGATGCAGCAAGTATTTTTCAATTGGTAAAAGGTCTGGACTGCAGGCCGGCCAGTTAAGCACCCTGACTCTTCTACTACAAAGCCATGCTGTTGTCAGTGAGGTTGATTTACTAAAAAAAAATGGAGAGTGTAGAATCTGGTGCAGCTGTGCATGGTAGCCAATCAGCTTCTAAATTCAGGTTATTCGGTTTAAGCTTTGAAAAAAAGCTTAAACTGATTGGTTTCTATGCAACCCCAGTATGTTGTTTATTATTGCCCTGCTGAAATATACAAGGCCTTCCCTGAAAAAGATGTAATCTGGATGGGAGCACATGCTACTCTAAGAAGAAGCCATATCTGCACATGATCCAGAAACGCCGCCATCTTTTCTGGACCAAAGTTCATTTTAAACGGTCTGTTGCAAAGTGAAAAAATATAAATTCTGTGGTCAGACAAATCAAATTATGACATTCTTTTTGGCAACCATGAGCGTCACATCCTCCAGATTAAAGAGGAGAGGGACCTTCCAGCTGGTTATCAACACTCAGTTCAAAACCTGCATCTCTGATGGTATGGGGGTGCATTAATGTGTATGGAATTGGCAGCCTGCACATCTGGAAAGGCATCATCAGTGTTGAAAGATGTATTATTTTATGCTGTTCTAAAACTTACATATATTTTCTCAGTTTAAAAGTTGATATGTTTTCTATTTTCTTGAATAAAATATTGGTTTATGAGGTTTGCAGATCACTGTTTGTTTTCTGTTTTTTATGTTGTATAGATTTTATATGGCGTCCCAACTTTTTTGGAATTGGGTTGTAGAAGATAGGGACTTATTCAGTCTACTATACAGCACTTTAATTCTGTGGGTATCCAAGTCATCTGAAGGGATTGTAGGAGGACTATTTGTCTGCAGTGCCCGCTCTCTCTGACCTTGTCTCCCTCCCTCGTCCATTGCTCTGCACACATTACTCTTTATATATGCATTTTTCAGCTGGCTGACTCTGAATGGCGGGCAGGTGATGGACGAGACATTGATACTGGGAATGCTGGGGTGATGTGTCTTGTTATTAAAGCATTGCTCTGCGCCACGCTTCATCGCCTCAGCAGCCTGAAAACGCCACGCAGAACGAACGTCCATTCTTTGTAAGACAAAGCAAAGGCACTGGCTTGTGGAACGTTTGGAAAATGCCAGAGATGCTTCAAAACTGGCTGAACCCTGAGGTCTAGTAGACATTTGTATTTAAAAGGGAACTCCAAGCTTGCTACTTTGGTGCTCACCCTTTATTTATTTCACTTGGATAGGAATTAAGAAGTACAACTTTTCATTATTTTTACTTTTCAATAAACCCTCTTTCTTCCAGGAGCTGTGTTTAACGGCAGGCTCTTGTTGTAACTCACCGGGAGTTTTTAGTTTGAGATGTCAGAATGAGTTGGTCAAGGAAAGCAGACAGTTTGGGTTAAAGTGTATCTAAAGCCAAACTTTATTTTAGATAAAATTATAAATATTTTCTGACTACTATTAACGTCTGCTGATCACCTTGGAGCAGTGGCTGGAGCAATTAACGGCTGACCGAAAAGAGCAATCAGCTAAACACTTCAAAGTCTGGACCCCTTGGTTCTTATACAGAGATTTTGACAATGTTATGGTCAGTTCTTAAATTCGACACCGAGGCGGTGAGCCCAAGGGACTAACCTCTCTACCCTCTTATTCTAGTACCCTCCTCCATATTCCGTTACCTATATTACTTGCATTTAAAAAAGAATGAACTAACGATGTCAGATCTGCATTTATGTGCTTTTTTTAGTTGCCTGGAGATCTAGAAAGAATTGGTTGCCCACAGGAACTATTAACCAATCTGCTGTCACATGTCTATTGTCCATTTGGAAATGGAAGTAAATTTTTGATCTGGTTTCTGCATTTGTTATAGCCTTTCTTTTAGATGCATAGATATGTCTGGCCCCTTTATAGTTGGGAGCTATTTGTAGTTTATTATATGTTGGGATAATCTTTCCATCTTTTTATAATATATTCCACTGCCTAGTTCTGAATATAGAATACTTTATTTAGAAATTCCTTCCTACTTGGAACATAAACTGCCCAGAGGCAGCTCCGTCCGCTGCCGACAGTGATGGCCTTGTGGTTTGCCTATTACGACATCTTTTCCAGTCTTCTAGCAGCAAATGATGTCACTGCCAATGACTGTCTGTAATTTGTGATACAAAAGTATTATGTAAAACGACCAGATATGCAGTAATTATACATATGGTCCATACCAATTTGTAATTCCGATTTTTAACTTATTTTAATCAGGCTCTTTCTGCTTAACCATACAGTTATCTGTCATTCTATCCAAACTCCTGTTTGTCAGGCTTCCCATTCTCCCCCGCCTGTCAGGCTTCCCATACCCCTCGGCCTGTCAGGCTCTCCATACCCCTCGGCCTGTCAGGCTCTCCATACCCCTCGGCCTGTCAGTCTCTCCATACCCCTCGGCCTGTCAGGCTTCCCATACCCCTCGGCCTGTCAGTCTCTCCATACCCCTGGGCCTGTCAGTCTCTCCATACCCCTGGGCCTGTCAGTCTCTCCATACCCCTGGGCCTGTCAGGCTCTCCATACCCCTGGGCCTGTCAGGCTCTCCATACCCCTGGGCCTGTCAGGCTCTCCATACCCCTGGGCCTGTCAGGCTCTCCATACCCCTGGGCCTGTCAGGCTCTCCATACCCCTGGGCCTGTCAGGCTCTCCATACCCCTGGGCCTGTCAGGCTCTCCATACCCCTGGGCCTGTCAGGCTCTCCATACCCCTGGGCCTGTCAGGCTCTCCATACCCCTGGGCCTGTCAGGCTCTCCATACCCCTGGGCCTGTCAGGCTCTCCATACCCCTGGGCCTGTCAGGCTCTCCATACCCCTGGGCCTGTCAGGCTCTCCATACCCCTGGGCCTGTCAGGCTCTCCATACCCCTCGGCCTGTCAGGCTCTCCATACCCCTCGGCCTGTCAGGCTCTCCATACCCCTCGGCCTGTCAGGCTCTCCATACCCCTCGGCCTGTCAGGCTCTCCATACCCCTCGGCCTGTCAGGCTCTCCATACCCCTCGGCCTGTCAGGCTCTCCATACCCCTCGGCCTGTCAGGCTTCCTATACTCCCCGCCTGCCAGGCTTCCTATACTCCCCCAGCCTGTCAGGCTTTCCATACCCCCCCCCCAGCCTGTCAGGCTTTCCATACCCCCCCCAGCCTGTCAGGCTTTCCATACCCCCCCCCAGCCTGTCAGGCTTTCCATACCCCTCCCAGCCTGTCAGGCTTTCCATACCCCCCCAGCCTGTCAGGCTCTCCATCCCCCCCGCCCCCTCCGAAATTGTTGCCTTTAGAAATTCCAAGCAGTTTTTTACTTTTTTTTTTTCCATAAAATTTAAAATACTATTGCTAACAGCTCCACTTGTCTGCTCATTTTCTTTTCTGCAGTGTAAGGGCCGGTTCACACTTGAATCGCACAAAAACGTGGTCTACGTTCAGGAGCGATTTCTGTACGACTGTGATTTTCAGTTCATTAATTTTAGTGGGCTGAAATTGCACCGGATTGCACCAAAAGTCGTGCATGCACTACTTTTCATAAATGCCCTTCACCAAACTTGGCTGATCTGGTGCAGGAAAACCCACACAGTGTTCTGATGTGAACAAGCCCTAAAGGTCAAATCCAGCCAAAATCTTTTTGTTATCAAAAATAGTTAAGCTGGCCATACATGGGGTGAATTTTGGACACTTCCTGATGAACCAGCTGATATTTGTGACATGAAACACATCCACTGTTCAGATATTCTAACAGCCGTAAATGCCAGCTCTCAAATGCAATAGCCAGGAATGGAGATTCCTCCACCAGCGCTGTTTAGCCTTGATGGGTGAATCAATAGATTTCTCCTGTTAATGTGAATGCAAGCAATCTTGCAGTGTATGGCTGCTTTAGAAACTGATTTTTATCGTTGTCTGTGAAGGAGATGTTCCTCACTTCCTGTACCTGTGATCTTATGTTGCAGCTGGAGAGATTTCCCATCCCCATCCTGGCAGGAAGTGAGTGGAATGCTCCCCAGTAGAGACAAAGGTGGCAGTAAAAACTGGACAGAGGCTCTAATCCAGGGGTCTCAAACTGGCGGCTCTCCAGCTCTTGCGAAACTATAAGTCCCATGAAGCATTGCAAGGCTGACAGTTACAAGCATGACTCCCACTGGCAGAGGCATGATGGGACTTGTAGTTTTGCAAAAGCTGGAGGGCCACCAGTTTGAAACCCCTGCTCTAATCCTAAAATGAAAGGATTTGTTTTTGTTCTGATTGAGGATAGGTTTTTAATGAGTCATCTTATTAGAATTTTCCATTCCAAGTGCTGCTTCTGTTCCCTGATTTTTTTTTTTTTTTTTTTTACCTTTTACATGTCAGCAGGCATTTTGCTTCTGTTTTAATAATTTTAAATAAAGCAGTATTGCGCTATTGGTTCCCTTCCTTTCTTTTATTTCCAATGGGAAACTATGGTGGAGAGGAGGATGCAAATATACAAGTCTCTTGATTTATCCCTAAGAATATCCAAGCAAGCCCCAAGATTTTACACTCACATGTTCTTAAGGATAAATGTCTTTTTGTCAGTAGCCTTGTTTTAATGAATGGACTATTAATGCATGACGTATTTGTTTTCTGTCTGTAACATAGACATACTTGAAAGTTATATAACTTTTTTTATTAGTGTATATACAAAGCGACTGAACAGTGATCTGTCTTGTATGGTACAAAGGTTCTTGTCTTCTAATGTGCAGCTGACCACACCTCATGACTATGGGGAGGTCTACTGGTGCATCACTGCACAATGGGCGAATCCATGACCACAAAATATCTATATCAAATAGTCATTCTGATTTACTTGTCTGCATTTCTTTTGCAGTACTATCTGACACATACAGCCTTATATTATACAATAGAGCTGCACGATTTTGGCTAAAATGAGAATCACAATTTTTTTTGCTTAGAATAAAGATTACGATTCTCGTGGCATAGCATCATCTTTCACATTATACAAAAAAATTGGGCTAACTTTACTGCTTTTAGTTTTTTTTTTTTTTCAATTCATTAAAATGTATTTTTTTCGAAAAAATTGCGTTTGAAAGACCGCTGCGCAAATACAGTGTGACATGAAATATTGCAACAACTACCATTTTATTCTCTAGGGTCTCTGCTAAAAAAATATATATAATGTTTGGGGGTTCTGAGTAACTTTCTAGCAATAAATATTGATTTTATCTTGTAAGCAGCAAGTGTCAGAAAAAGGTTTAGTCTTTAAGTGGTTAACCTTCCCTCATCTACAGACAGAAGTTCATTCCTTTTGATCGAAGAACAAAATGTTACTTTGTTTATAGTTGTGATGGTGTGATAAAACTAGGCAGGCAACCTGGATTTTTAATTTTTTTTCCCAGCTGTCAGAGAACTCTCTGCACTTATTAAAAATAATCGGGAAATGCTGTTTTAAGATTGGGAAGGGAAAAGAATTGCGATTTTCAATTCTTAACGATTAATCTAGCAGCTCTACTATACAGAGTTCTTAATTATTAAAGGAGAAGTACAGCCAAAGCTTGTTTGGCTGTAATTCTCCTGTGCATCACAGGAGTGCAGTTCGTTCTGCCCTCCTGTGACCCGTTTTCACAGAACCGGTCCAGGCTCAGGAAAGATCGCAACCATATAGCCGGGATCTGTTTACATACCTGGACCGGCCACCGGCTCAACCTCTCTGAGAGCCCCCTCCACAGCCCAGCACTCCAGTGAGTGGGGGGGGGCAGAGCAGAAAGCCGGTGACTGACAATCACCAGCTCTCTGCTCAGGGAGCTCTGAGAACCGAGGGATCGGCGGTGTTTGATCGCCCGGTTCTCAGTCTTAGAGCCGGCGGTGGACAGATGCAGCATCCACTTAGGTGGACCAATAAAGGTCTCCTGCGCATTGCAGACATCTGTGATCATAATGGGATGTTCACTAAACAGACCCTAATAGACAAATACCAGATGCCAGACTCAGAACACTACCAGTTTTTCCAATTGAAACATTACCTAAACACTTTATCTTGCAAGAGTGATCTGATGACCATGTCGCCCATGGAATGCTTATGTCATAAGTATGATAAAATTAAAGGTCATATTTCTGAATTGTATACTATCTCAACACATACTTCGGTTAAACAAGCTTACATGGTGAAGTGGGAGCAAGAACTCCAAGAAAACCTCGAATTAGAGGAATGGCACTCAATTGCCCAAGTAGCTTCCAAATCACTTATTAACACCTCTATCATAGAGGCAAACTATAAGGTTCTTTTAAGATGGTACATGGTGCCGACCAGTTTGGCTACATATGTCCCAGGAGCTTCTCCAAAGTGCTTTAGAGGTGGTGGGCAAGATGGAACGATATACCACATATGGTGGCAATGCCCCAAGGTGCGAAGATTCTGGATAAGGGTCTACAACTTTATTTTTACGCCTACCCAAGTCAACCTCACTAAATCCCCTAAACATGCCCTGCTGGGGCTTAAAGTTGACGCGGCCTCAAAAAAACAGAGAAGGCTTCTCACTTTCATATTTATCTCTGCCAGAATCACTATAGCCTTGAATGACAAAATAGTGGTCTTTGAAAAAGTCTGGGGCCCGTGGATCAGATACCTGACTGGAGATCCCCCGTATGGCTCCGAGCTGAGGAACCTTTGAGCGGCAGGGACCAAAGCTTGGGGTATCCCCCCCCCCCCTTTTCTTTTCTTTCTTCTTTTCTTTCTAATTTTCTTTCTTCTTTTCTCTCTATTTTATATCTTTTTGGTTTCATAAGTCTGATGAGTACTATCTGAGGGTCAAGAAAGAGGTGTACCCAGTGTTCTTACTCATATAAACAAACATCAGGTACTCTACAACTGATATAATGTCTACTTGTTTTGCTATTGTTATATCTGATGTGAAAACACTAATAAAAACATTGAAATGAAAAAAAAAAAATACCCATAATTCTTCTTTTTTTTAAAATGTTGCTTCCCCTGGCTCCCCCCCCCCCTAATCAATATGCTAATAAATTTTTTAAATTATGGCAGCACAGTGGTGTAGTGATTAGCACTTTCACCAAGCAGCAAAAAGGGTCGCTGGTTCAAATCCCGACCAAAATACCATCTGCCTGGAATTTGTATGTTCTACCTGTGTCTGCGTGGGTTTCCTCTGGGTACTCCGGTTTTCTCCCACACTCTAAAAGACATGCTAGTTAATCTCATCCTGTCTAAGTTGGCCCTAGTATGTATGAATGTGTGTTCGCGACCTTAGGTTGCAAGCTCCTTGAGGGCAGGGACTGATGTGAATGTACAATGTATATGTAAAGCGATGTGTAAATTGACGTGCTATATAAGTACCTGAAATAATAATAATTAAACCTTTCTATTTTGATTACATACCTTATTGTAGACCCAGTGATTTAATCACTGGATTTCAGTGCTTCTCTGCTGACCTCACTTCATGATAGTACACAAAAGTGACATGGAGGTCGGTGGGAGGAACAAGTGAGCTCAGAGAGGGACACAGGAGAATCGACACTCCCGGAAGTGTCATATCTGAGCAGACTTCAGAGGAACATTCTACTGTATCAGAGCAGTAATAACTATTCATATTTCCTTTTAATTGAGTGATTTCTTTAGCAACAGGTTTGTTTTTAGGAGCTGCTTAAGATTACATAGCAGTGTTTTAGGGGCTCCTAGGGCATACTGCAAAGTTATTGATTGAACTCGCAGGCATCTCCACATGCTGCTTTCAATGTCTGCTGCCTGTTCAGGACTTTTACAGTGACCACTTTAAGTAAAAAATTTGACTCTGGTCCAACCATTAGAAAATCTACTTTTCACAGAGCTTTGGGGCAGAATTTGTATTCTTCATGCAAATTTATGTCGTTCTGTTCCATTTTTTTCCTTGTAATAATTTTGAAAGCTTCTCTTTTTTTACAGCAGGTTTTGTTTGCAGATGAAGGTAGCCCTTATGTGCAAAGTGATTGCATCAAAAAAAGCACCCTTCCTCCTCTCTGCATGATGCTTCTGCTTAATTAACTGGGTACAAGACTCCTCAAAGGGGTGCTAAACCCAAAAATAAATGTATTATATTGCAACTTACCAATTCTTAGATGTAATGCAGTGGTTCTCAACCTGGGGGTCAGGACCCCCTCGGGGGTCAAATGATGATTTGCCAGGGGTCACCAAATCCTTGGCTGTTCCTGAAGCCCGCACCGCTCTCCCAGCCTTTTTGCGGCTGCCCAGCAGGGCTGTCCCTGGAGCCCCCAGCCGCCCACTCAGCCTCTTCGCAGCTGCCCATTCAGTTCACGGCATGACTGGGGGGCAGAGACTAGAGGTCAGCTGACTGGTGAGGAATGTGAAGTGGGAGGGGCTGGAGGAGACCCTATTGCCTGATTTCGGCATAGGTGTCACTGCTACGGGACACCACAAAGTCGGAGACACATTGAGTAACACTATCTGTGATTATAGTTGCCATTAAAGGTCCCCACTACAGTTCTCAGATCAGCAGATGACCTTGATCAAGAGCACCTAAGTTGGCTGATCAGAACTCCCCCCAGCACTGCCACTGAACCCACTCCCTGCCACTTATCCCATCCCCCCCTCCCCACCCACCAAGGAGTAAGAGAAGGAATAAAAATACAGAATACATGGAAGGGAGAAGAAAAGAGGGGGAAGAACAAAGAAAAAGGGAGAGAAAGAATAAGAGAAAGAACAAGAAATACGGCTAGAAAGAGGGATGGGGTAAAAAAAAACAAGAAATTAGCATAGAGAGAGACAAAAGGGAAAGAAAGGAGAACAAAGAGAAGGAGTGACACATCCTAAAATGTACCATAAAGGGTTTTAATACTGTACGAGTGGAAGGGACTCAGGGAGCGCTAAATGTCCGTGGGTTAGGGTCGCAAATTACTTGTCTTGCCTTGGGTGCTGACAACCCACGCTATGAAAATAATTTTACGGTTGGGGGTCCCCACAACTTGGGAAATTTTATCAAGGGGTCACGGCACTAGAGGGGTTGAGAACCACTGATGTAATGGCTTCATTAGGTTTTCTTTTTTAAGCTTTTTTTTTTTCCTTTATTTTCACACGTTGATCCTACAGATAAGGCTGGGTTCACACTGGTGCGACACGACAGCCGTCCTACTTTGGATCCGACTTTGCCCTGCGACATGAAGCCGGCATGTGTCCGATTTTCAATGAACGGGGATCCGACTTGGATCCCCGCCAATGCCCGGCACTGTGTTTGGTATGAATCTTTAGGGGGAACTCCGCGCCAAATTTTAAATAAAAAACCGGCATGGGTTCCCCCTCCAAGAACATACCAGGCCCTCGGGTCTGGTATGGACCTTGAGGGGAACCCCCCCTACGCCGATAAAAACGGCGTGGGGGTCCCCCCCAATCCATACCAAACCCTTATCCGAGCACGCAGCCCGGCCGGACAGGAATGGGGGTGGGGACGAGCGAGCGCCCCCCCCCCCTGAACCGTACCAGGCCGCATGCCCTCAACATGGGGGGTTGGTGCTTTGGGGGAGGGGGCGCGCTGCGGCCCCCCACCCCAAAGCACCTTGTCCCCATGTTGATGAGGACAAGGGCCTCTTCCCGACAACCCTGGCCGTTGGTTGTCGGGGTCTGCGGGCGGAGGGCTTATCGGAATCCAGGAGCCCCCTTTAATAAGGGGGCCTCCAGATCCCGGCCCCCCACCCTATGTGAATGAGTATGGGGTACATGGTACCCCTACCCATTCACCTAGGGAAGTGTCAATAAAAAAAACCACAGTACACAGGTTTCAAAATTAATTTATTGGGCAGCTCCGGTATCTTCTTCCGACTTCTCCCGATGTTCCGCCTCTTCTCCCGGGCCCCGCCGCTATCTTCTTCCAGCTCTATTGCCAGCGAGGGGCCCGGTCTGCTGCCGCTGTCTTGTCGCCGCTGTCTCGCCGCTTCTTCTCTTCATCTCTTCTTCCGATGTTGACACGACGCTCTCCCCGGCTGGAATGCTCTCTGTGCGCTCTGCTCTGACTTATATAGGCGGTGACCCCGCCCCCTTATGCCGTCACAGTCCCTGGGCATGCTGGGACTGTGACGGCATAAGGGGGAGTGGTCATCACCCGATGACCACGCCCCCTTATGCCGTCACAGTCCCAGCATGCCCAGGGACTGTGACGGCATAAGGGGGCGGGGTCACCGCCTATATAAGTCAGAGCAGAGCGCACAGAGAGCATTCCAGCCGGGGAGAGCGTCGTGTCAACATCGGAAGAAGAGATGAAGAGAAGAAGCGGCGAGACAGCGGCGACAAGACAGCGGCAGCAGACCGGGCCCCTCGCTGGCAATAGAGCTGGAAGAAGATAGCGGCGGGGCCCGGGAGAAGAGGCGGAACACTGGGAGAAGTCGGAAGAAGATACCGGAGCTGCCCAATAAATTAATTTTGAAACCTGTGTACTGTGGTTTTTTTTATTGACACTTCCCTAGGTGAATGGGTAGGGGTACCATGTACTCCATACTCATTCACATAGGGTGGGGGGCCGGGATCTGGGGGCCCCCTTATTAAAGGGGGCTCCTGGATTCCGATAAGCCCTCCGCCCGCAGACCCCGACAACCAACGGCCAGGGTTGTCGGGAAGAGGCCCTTGTCCTCATCAACATGGGGACAAGGTGCTTTGGGGTGGGGGGCCGCAGCGCGCCCCCTCCCCCAAGGCACCAACCCCCCCATGTTGAGGGTATGCGGCCTGGTACGGTTCAGGAGGGGGGGGGGCGCTCGCTCGTCCCCACCCCCATTCCTGTCCGGCCGGGCTGCGTGCTCGGACAAGGGTCTGGTATGGATTGGGGGCGACCCCCCACGCCGTTTTTTCGGCGTAGGGGGTTCCCCTCAAGGTCCATACCAGACCCAAGGGCCTGGTATGCTCTTGGAGGGGGAACCCATGCCGGTTTTTTATTTAAAATTTGGCGCGGAGTTCCCCCTCAAGAACATCTGAGCACAAGTCGCGTGCCGAAGTCGGATCATGCAAGACGGCAATCCGACTTTGATCCGACTTCAATGATAGTCAATAGGCTGAAGTAGGATCAAAGTTGGACCAAAGTAGTACAGGGAGCATTTCTAAAGTCGGAACGACTTGTGTCGGACCAGTTAGGACGGCTCCCATAGGGAAACATTAAATTTCACACGTCATGCGACATGAGCTCTCAATGTCGGAGCGTTTGTCGGACCAGTGTGAACCCAGCCTAAGTGTTTTTTTTTCTTTTTTTCCCCATCTTCCTTTCACAGACCCAAGTTGCCCAGCAAAAGTGAAAGTCAGAGGGTTGAGACCAACTATTTAACACTGAGAGTGCTTACAATAATCCGCTTTTATTTATATAAAATCTTTATCCCAAAAGGGTAAAAAACTGTTGCTGTAACTGCTTAGAAAATGTTAGCTAGAGTTCAAGTGTGGGAATCTAAAATATGCATAGAAATTGTAGAAGACTCTGGATGGGACTCGGTTACTGTGGGGAGGATAGGGGTTCTGGAGGGGGCTAGGGGTGTCTGCTGCATACTTGGTGGCCCTGTAGAGGATGAGGCTTCTGGAAGGGATTGGTGGGGACCGTGGGGGATGGATTCTTTAGAGGGGGGTGAGGGTCTTTCCAGGAGGCTGGGGATTTGCAGGGGCATTGTGGGAGACTGGGGGGTACTGCAGGAGTTTGGGCACTGCGGGGGCTGAAGCATACTACAGTCCAATATGGAAGGTTGGCGGGTCACTATAGGAACGAGGATTTACTGTGAGAGGTTAGGGCATCTGCAGCTGGCTGGGGAAGCTGCAGCCTGATAGCGGGCCACACCCCAGTGGTTAAGAACTGATGTGCTAGTACATCTAACACTTTCCTCTCCCCAGATTGACAATGCTGCTGTCCAAATATGTCTCTGTTGCTCCTTTATCCAGAGTAGACACCATAAGACAGGAAGTATGTTAATGGCCAGCTCAGCAAGTAGAACTAAAGGGGAAAAAGCCTGAAAAAAGAGAACTAATGCAGGTGCCACATTTAAGGAATGGTAAGGTGCAACATTTTCCATTTTTGTTTTTGGGTTTAATATCACTTTAAGCTCATCAGAAACTGCATATTTGAAAATTGGGTTAGATCTGAAAAATGACCATATTGGCCTTCAGCGGAGAAGGGGTTACTATGCTGTCAGAGTTGTGGCATTGCCGGAATGGCATTGGGGTTAAGGGGCTTCCATTTATAGTGTATTTCCTGTGTTGTGATGGTTATCCAATGGATGCATTGTACTTCATCCCATCGCTCAGGGGATTTATCCTGTTCCCCCCATTAGATAGATCACTCTCTGTAGTTAAAATACTGCTGTCTCCCTCATTGCACCCCTCCTCCCTCCTCTTTCCCTCTGACTTGGCAGGACATGAGTTATAATGGTAGCATTCCTGGAGAATAGAAAGAGCATTGTAACTGTGTGCAGATGAATATCACAAATGCTTTTCTCTTTCAGGCATAGGGAAAGAAGTCCACGTGCGTCCTTGTATGATGCTGTCTGGCGCCCATTGCCATCACTCACACCTACTGGAGCCAATTATTTATCGGCTTGAGTCCAAAACCTTAAGAATGTACTTTATCAATTTATTAATTACCAGAGGCTAAGAGTTATTTTCCATTTTTTTTTTTTTTTATCACCTTTATTGCACGGTATGGATTGAATATCCAGACTTTAGTTCTGCTCATCCAATGGCTGTCTGCAGTAGTGGTCAACAGGGATGTCTCTGGTGAATTGGGCAGACCCTCTAACACTAGTCACTACATAAGGTACATAATGATAATTATATACCTTTGTGATTAAAGGAGATGGAGGAGAGCAAAACGATAGTCAAATGAAGAGAAATGTCCTGGCACTCCAGAAAAAAGGATTCCATTATAAATTTGATAGGATATGATGTCTCTAGTGTGGCTGCAACCCTAAAAAAAAAAAAAAAAAAAAAAAAAGATCATGTTCCCTTATAGCAGATTAAACAGCACAGTGCTTGTGCTGTCTAATCTGTTCCTCTCTATGATGTAACATACCTGCTTGTTACTGCCTGTTCCTGTGCCCCCCTTTCGTGTACTGACCACAGTAATCATGACTGCTGATCTATCATTATCATGGTCATGTTGGTCACGTTATGTGCCTCCTTCATCCCGCTGCTCTCTTCTCTCCCCCTGCCTGTCAGCTCCTGTGTGTGTGAGCCGCCCCTCTCCTCCCCTCCTGCCGCTATTAGAAGCTGGCAATAAAGTTAAAGAAAGATAACTGCCAGCCCCTCTGTTCTATCAACCCATCCTACACTGTGTACATGTTTGTGTAATATAATGCCTCTAAATACCTTATCTCATCTTTTCTGGCCGGTCACGTGATCTCTGGCCGCTCTCCTCCTCTGATCTAAGGGCTACAGCGAGAGTGGCTGAGCAGACAGCATAGCAGTCACGTGATTTCCCTGACTTACGAAAATGGGCTCATTGTGGTAAGTTCGTTGGGATGGTGGTCCGGACCACCATCCCAACTAACTTACCATGATGAGCCTATTTTCATCTAATGTCTTGTAAGTGTTTTTAATCCTTTTGGCCTATTAAAGTCTTTTATTGCTGCACTTAGAAGCACCTTTTTAGTTTATGCTATTTTTCAGGGGGATTTTTAAAGAGAAAGTATTTTTCAAGTATTGCTTAGGCACAATTTACATTTCTAAATTTTAACATAGCAAATCTTCACTTATTGAATTCAGTTCTTCTTTGAGTAATTAACTGTTAACAGGTCTTTACAACTTTAATCCCTTAAGTCATGGTTGTGAAAAACCAGGTGAAGAATTTCAAAAGATCTCATCATTAAAGTTTAGAGCAGCGGTTGCCAACCAGTGGTCCATGGATCACTGATGGTCTACGAGAAAATATTGGTGGTCCCCAGGGGTTCTGCCGCAAATGAGCATTGTGACGGCTGTAGACCGCCCAATGTTTCCATTGTTGCTTTCAATGCACACTGACAGTCGATACTGTTGGCATGCATTGATACTCAATGCTACCTAGTTCTGGCTCCTGGCGCTGGGAGTAGTGCAGAGAGTGGGAGGTGAAGGAGGGAACTTCCAATGGCAGCACTGATCAGACTGTGGGAGGAAGCACGAAGCTTGAGCACATGGCTGGATAAAGAGGTGAGATCCAATGATGAGTCTGTGTTAGGCAGCCGTGTGATGCAGAGTGAATGAGTGTTTGTGTGTTTAGGGGGGGGGGCAGAGAGCCAGAACATTGTGTGTGTGTGTGTGTATATGGAAGCAGTGTGATCCAGGTGGAGGGGGGCAGAGAGCCGGAGCATTGTGTGTGTATAAGGCAGCAGTGTGATCCAGGGGGAGGGGGGGGCAGAGAGCCGGAGCATTGTGTGTGTATAAGGCAGCAGTGTGATCCAGGGGGAGGGAGGGCAGAGAGCCGGAGCATTGTGTGTATAAGGCATGTTAGTTGTCCGTGGGATTCAAAATTGTGAGTTTAGTGGTCCGTGAGGTCCGAAAGGTTGGCGACCACTGGTTTAGAATATGGTATCATTATGGAAGATCTAAGCATGTCACAAATCCATTAATTTATCATTTCTAATTGTGCTCTTCAGTTAAGTGGAAATGTATCATTTCAGCCATGTAACAGATTTACCTGCAAGTTGACTGTAGATTTAATTTTGGGGTGTAATGAAACCCT
Source organism: Aquarana catesbeiana (assembly GCF_042186555.1). Taxonomy (NCBI): domain Eukaryota; kingdom Metazoa; phylum Chordata; class Amphibia; order Anura; family Ranidae; genus Aquarana; species Aquarana catesbeiana. The sequence goes on along the minus strand of NC_133333.1, from coordinate 169,136,821 downwards.
AATACAGTAACATTGCAAACCACCAGCCCTGAAGATTTAGCTGTAGGTTCAAATTCTATTCTGTACAAAAAAATGAACTCTAGTGACCATAGCCATGGATGGCCCTTTGAAAGGGTTCATGTTTTGCTTGTCTATGGGTGGATGATGTCTTGGCGAGTTCTTCATTGTATGTAGAACTGCTACATCATAGGGTGGAGGTGACACAAGTGACTAAGCTCCAGGCGTCATAAGGAAAATATTTTGGTAATCACGCAGATAGTCCTGTCTATTGGGTTTCACAGCTGGAAGTGGTTTATGTGGACAAGGGAAGAAGTATTCTATCCCATGGGAGGTAATAGAAGAAGGTGAGGTCCCAGTGTCTGTTTACATATTTTGTTCATGTTATTCTTGGAGAGGAAATTTTATGAGCCTTCCATCAACACACCCTTCAATTTTATCTCTTTCAGAGTTCTTTATGGATCTCCTTTTTGTCCATTATTACTTCTGCAGGCTTTTGTCTGTTAGCTCTGTAAGAGTTTTTGCACTATGTACACAATTACATTTAGTAGTTATAAATGAGGCCATGTGAATTTATATTTGAATCCATTTTAGTTAATCTTTCATTCTAGTACTGCGAGTCTATACACTGTCTGTGCTGCTCTGTCCTCCTCGAATCTGTGCACCGTCCGTTTTGAATCTCTGCTCTGTCCTCTCTCCCCCTTTGCGTTGTCCTCTCTCCCCCTTTGCGTTGTCCTCTCTCCCCCTTTGCGTTGTCCTCTCTCTCCCCCTTTGCGTTGTCCTCTCTCTCCCCCTTTGCGTTGTCCTCTCTCTCCCCCTTTGCGTTGTCCTCTCTCTCCCCCTTTGCGTTGTCCTCTCTCTCCCCCTTTGCGTTGTCCTCTCTCTCCCCCTTTGCGTTGTCCTCTCTCTCCCCCTTTGCGTTGTCCTCTCTCTCCCCCTTTGCGTTGTCCTCTCTCTCCCCCTTTGCGTTGTCCTCTCTCTCCCCCTTTGTGTTGTCCTCTCTCTCCCCCTTTGCGTTGTCCTCTCTCTCCCCCTTTGCGTTGTCCACTCTCCTTCTTTGCCAGTGGCAGCTGATGGTGCTTTTCTTTGGGGGAGCGGCGGCAAACAATCCACCAATATTAATTCGCTATTGTCACACAACTGGGTGGGCTTCGGGCGCAGTGCTCTGCACCTGAGCCCACCCTTTTTTTAAGCTGATTAGAGCCTCTGGCTCTAATCGCGTGCTTAAAAAACAAAAAAAACCTCTGATTGGAATCCACGTGTCCAGCGCCCTGCATATAGATCAGGGGGCCGAACACATGAATAAGGGGGTGGCACCTGTGCGCCCCTTATGGATGGGCCGCCGCTGCTCATTGCTTCGTCCACTCCAAGTCTGTGCACTGTCCACTCGATCTCTTTGCACTGTGCACTTTTGAGATCCAACTTAATTTTATTCTAAATGGAAAAGCAAATTTACATTTAGTATATGATGCTGGGGAGAAGTGGGCAAATCAGTGGCTTTGGACAGGGGGATGATTAGAACTTCAGATTTTTTTTTACGGTCAATGTCTCCACTTCTGCAATAAACCATCTTGATTTGTCTCAGTGATCATTTTCAATAGGACTGAAAGTGATAAGAAAATACAAAATTTTGAGTTGCCACCAGAATAGGAATAAGAAGGAAAATCTTCAACTGGGAACAGTTGCTCCAGTAAAAAAAAAAAAAAAAAAAAGGAATTTCTTTTTACTGTACTTTGTAGGGATCTTCTCTCAGTTCATGTGGAAGATAAAGAAATTCTCTCCAGTGTGATGGAGTCAGCCAAGAAATTACACGCTTTGCCTATTCTCTCCTAAACCAAAAACAACAATAAGTGCATATGTAGCCCATAGGAGGGGAAAAACCCCCCACCAAAGCAAAGAATGGGGCTACACCCATTCTCATAAAGAAATCAATGGTCCAGGATGTTAGATTCATCTCTGATTATAAACGGAGCTCTAGTGTTGGACAGCCATCAGCCTGTAATGGACCATCATAAGACGGGGCAGCTGGGGTGCCCAAAGCTGCTTGTTCATTCATCAAATAACTAGAGACACCAGACAGATACCTGATACCCCCTAATTAGAAATGTGTAAAGTCAAGAGGCTCGGAGGAAAGGGACGGAAGCAGGCTTTTATGAGATGAGGGTATTTCAGGTCATACTGGTATAACTGGCGCAAGACTTCTTCCTTCTTCCAATTTTTATTTACTAAGCTTGCATGATCCATTAATTTACACTGTAAACAAACCCGCGTGTTCCCGCATGTAGATGGGTACTTTGGTAGATTGCAGCTTCCTTTACCTCAATCAGCATAACCTTGGTGAATCCTAGCTAGCTAGGAGGAAAAAAAGTCAGCAGTGCTGTATTGTACATATTGGCCATTAGTTGTGGCATACTTGGCTCTGATGGTGTTGCTTGGTAGTTCATAAGCCTCTGGTGCTGTTGTATTAGTTTTAATTGACTCAAAGGAGATCATTAATCAACTATAGCTCCTCCCTCCCACAGCTCAAGCTATGTGAAGCACAATGATGATGTCACTGCTTTTTTTTTTTTACCAAAGTAGCAACTAGGTTTGTAAAGGCTTTTAGTTAGATGTTAAGTGTTCCTAAACCCACAACAGTAAAACCAGTCTGTGTATGCAATAAAAGCATGCTTGTCATACTCACTGTGGAAGCTAAGGTGTTAAAGGAGAAGTACATCCAAAGCTCATTTGGTTGTACTTTAGTTGTGGATCACAGGAGTGCATTACGTTCTGCACTCCTGTGACCTGTTTTCAGCAGGGAGCAGGCTATAGCCCGCTGTCGGCTGACAACACAGAGCTAGTCCAAAATCACAACAGTGAAGTTGGGATCCGCCCACATGCCTGGACCGCCACCCGCTGAAAGCCTGAGCCCGCTGCTCCCGCCCCCTCCACAGCCCAGCACTCCAGTGAACACGGGGGGCAGAGCACAGAGCTGTCGACTGACAGTCACCAGATCTCTGCTCAGGGAGCCCTGAGAACTGAGCAATCAGTGGTGTTAGATCGCTCGGTTCTCAGTGTTAGAGGCATTGGGGGACAGATGCAGCATCTAAGTACGTATAATTTCTAAAAAACAAAACAGACAAAACATACATCTCTTTCTTTAAAAAGGCTGTTTGATCCTGCCTTCTCTGATCCTGCCCTTCTTCCACAGTCCCCAATCTGCTGATAAAAAAGAACCTAGGGGGGAAGTTGCACATTCTCAGTTTGGTGTGTATCGCTAGAAAGTTAGTTTTTTTTTTTTTTTTTATGGGAGAATGCATGTGATCAGCATTGGGCCAATCAGCACTGTCCAGACAGAGGCTCAGAGGTCCTGCATCCTCATAGGACAGTCAGCGGAGAATGAAAACCCCTCCTACAAGCTTTAACTGGGCACTGATAGAAGTCACAAAACTGCTCTAACTGCTGATGGGAAAATGTATTTAGCAGTTTATATTTACTAAAATAATTGCATTTCCATGTTCTTTGTACTATGGGAGACCAGATATAGTGAATGCAGGGTCAAAGATTTGGTAACACTTTAAATTCAGTGGACATCCTGATTGTAGTGCAGGAGCGAATGCTCCTGGATAGACTCAGCAGTTCACTGAAAGTTTTACTTTCCCCTTTCAATAATTGTGCAGACTGATAACCTCAAAATGTATTTGTGAGGGGTGAGTTCCAGACTAAACAGAACCAACATATAGCTGAGACAGAGAAGGGAGACAGGAGGCAAATTAAAATTGGGCCCCAAAGTGGAACTTTCCTTTATATCAACCCTTTGGCTTACTGCCCCTTAACTGTTCATTAACAGCAGAGTGAATACCATAATGGAGACCAGCACGGGGCCAGCCTCATACATCTGTGCACTGAGTTAACAGCATTGGTTGTAGTGTAAACAGCAGCTGTTCAGGCATGCTTAGATCTCCGGTCCCCCTGTCTGTACAATGACATTTCCTGAATGGTTTTCATTTCTGTGCAACACATAGGAACATATTTATAAAGCAGGGAATGCGACTTTCACTAAACATTCACTGGTGGTGAATCAATCACTGTCATTTAAAGCTGAACTCCAGCCTTCGATTTAGTCTTTAACCGTTGTACAGGCTCCTCTCCTGAACTGAAATTGCCTACTCTGATTTTACTGCACACTGTGAGCTTCTCACAATGTGCGTTAGAAGCTGAAGCAAGTCAGATAGGGCTCACGTTTCCTGGCCGGAGAACCTGCCGCATCATCAAGCCTTTTCTTCCCAGCTTTTCTGCCGTTGGCTCGCCTCTTTCATTCATTGGATTCCAGTTCTTTCAGTTATGGAGGCACAGCATCACATGTTGGTATTACATAGGGTGGTCTCCATGAAAATACAGCCTTCCTAGGAAAGCCCCTTCCTCAAAACTGACATCCACCTATCAGGACATTTAATAACTCCCCCCAAGGGCTAGCCTCTGCTTGCATCAGGACAAAGGGCTCATCAAAGGAATACAGAGGCAGAGAGCTGTAGAGTTTTCTGGAGCACCCTGCCAGCCCTTCCTACCAGCCCTGATCATCCTGCATAGAAGAGCACAAAGAACCAGTGTATAATGAAGGAACATCACTGCAGTAATGAAGCTATCAATCTGCTTACTCTGCTCGGTGTTTGATTTACTGCGTTGTACAATATAGTCTTACAGCGCTGCCCCGCCCCCTTACATTCTAACTCTTGTAAGAAAGAAGGTTATAGAAAACCAATATAATGACAGATTTAGGTAGTTATACCAGCTAAATGTATTACAAAATATTTTAATAAATGCATTAGGTGGGTTATTTTTTTTAATGCGCAATTCATCAGACATCTCAGGCTGCAGCTTCTTGTCACATGACTCTGTGCTGTCCAGCCTTCTTCTCATGCTCCATTGTTTAATGAGACTGCAGCGGACTGGTGCTGGGACCATGGGAAACACGGGTGCATGTTCAGGGCATTGAAAAGATGAGGATACCTGCTACAGTATGTTAGTAGTCAGGTACAGAAGACGAATGGCAGGATCCTGCTTGGAGCCATTGGTACAGTTACATCATCTGGGGTAGCATTATTGGGTTTATAGGCTGTTTGGAAGAACAACATGGTTCAGCAGTTAATAGAATATAGAGGAGAATTATACCTGTTTAAGCTGTCTTGGAATTTCCTGTGTAGTTCTTTTCTATCCCCCCTTTCCCTGGGCAAATTCTGGTCACCCACAAATAACCATTGGTGGATGGGTGTTTATAGATATAGGTAGATTAGCCCCAGTACATCAGAGTGGAAGACAGTCCTTATGTCCATACACTACCCATGGTCATTTGTTCTCACGTATAGCAAGTGGTAATTGGTCCCATTCAACTGGACTTGTTCTGTAATGTTGGTGACATTCATTCAGTTCCAGTGAGTGTCAGGAACAATACCTTCCATGTTCAAATCCACACAGATAGCACAGACATCTTAATCCAGCCTTTCTAAACCTTTCTACCCCAGGGGAAACTTTTGAAGAATTTTCAGGCCTTGGGGAACCCTTACCTGCCAAAACTATGCAGCCATCATCAAATTGGAGGCCAGTCAGTCACAGCTCAAAGAACCAATAGCAACCTCTGTAAGAACCCAATCTGTTCCACAGAACCCTGGTTGAGGATAGCTGCCTTAATCTAATTACCATGGAATGTGTCAAGGCAGATTGCCCAGGAACAGAATGGAGAGATGAAATATGTGGAACCAACCCTGTTCTAGTTACATAATCCCATACTTGGTGTTAGGGAGTCTGCTTCAGTGTTAATTCCTCAATTCACATGGCTGAAGATGTGAATTGTAAAATTGTAGGGGTAGAGATGTTAAAACAGAATTATTTACAACCCCAATTCCAAAAAAGTTGGTTAGCTGTGTAAAATCTAAAAAAGAAACAGAATGCAATGATTTGCAAATCATATAAACCCATATTATATTCACAATAGAAAACATATCAAATGCTTGAACTGAGAAAATTTACAATTTTAAGAAAAAATAAGGTAATTTTGAAATGGATGGCTGCAACACGTCTCAAAAAAGTTGGGTCAGGGCAACAAAAAGCTGGCATAATTAGAAGTACTAACAAGAAAGAGCTAGAAGAACATCTTTCAAATAAGGTTAATTGGCAACAGGTCAGTAACATGAGGTTTACCAATCTGTGAAAAGCTGTATCTAAAAATTGTTGAAAAATTGCAAAGACTATAAATATATCACCTACTGTAAATAATATCAAGATTCTGGGAATCTGGAGAATTTTCTGTGCGTAAATGACAAGGCCAAAACATAATATTGGATGCCTGTAATCTTAGGGCTCTCACGCTACACTGCAATAAAAATGGGCATCATTCTGTGATGGACATCACTGCACGAGCTCAAGGATACTTCCAAAAATACTGAGCTATTCAAAAATGCAAGTAAAAGCTCTATCGTGCAAAGAAATGGAAAACTGTGGTCAGACAAATCGAAAGTTGACATTTTTTTGGCAACCATGGGCGTTGCATCCTCTGGACTATTGAGGAGAGGGACCTTCCATCTTGGTATCAGCACTCGGTTCAAAAGCCTACATCTGTGATTGTATGGGGGTTCATTAGTGCGTATGGAATGGGAAGCTTGCACATCTGGAAAAGCACCACCAGTGCCGAAAGATATATCCATGTTTTAGAGCAGCATATGCTCCCATCCAAACAATGAGGTTGATTTACTAAAACTGCAGAGTGCAAAATCTGGTGCAGCTCTGCATAGAAACCAATCAGCTTACAGTTTTTTTTAATTGAAGAAGCTGGTTGGCTGCCATAGACAGCTGCACCAGATTTTGCACTCTCCAGTTTTAGTAAATCAACCCCATTGTCTTTTTCATGGTAGACCTTATTTCAGCAGGACAATGCTAAGCTGCATACTGCATGTAACATCGTGGCTTCGTAAGTAAAGCGTACGGGTGCTTAACTGGCCTGCCTGCAGTCCAGACTTTCCACCAGTTGAAAATATTTGGTGCATTTGAAACAAAAAAAAATACAACAAAGAAGACCCAGGACTGTGAGCAGTTAGGGCTAGTTTACACTTGCTGCAAAACATAGCTTCGGACAGGCTTTGTTAAAGCTCTCTGAACGCTAGTCAAAGCTCCTGTCACTTATTGAAATGGTTAGCTAACAGTCCTGTTTACACCTTGCTTTTGTTTGGTGCTTCAATGAGGTTTCCATGAGCCTTTGGTGAGGCTTCGGGGGGGCTTCAGTGGGGCTTCAAGCGAGCTTTGCCATAGACTTCTATGGAGGCTTTGAAGACACTTTGAAGCACCACTAAAGCAACATGGGGTATCATTTTTGAAGCAAAGCAAAAGCAAGGTGTAAACAGGACTGTAAGCTAACCATTTTCTTTAGTGACAGGAGCTTTGATTAGCGTTCAGAGAGCTTTAATGAAGCCTGTCTGAACCCTTGTTTTGAAGCAAGTGTAAACTAGCTCTTAATGTGCGTTGAAGCCGAAGCAAGTGTAAATGAGCCCTTAGAATCCTATATCGGGCAAGAATGGGACAACATTCCTCTCCCAAAACACCAGCAACTGGTCTCCTCAGTTCCTAGATGTTTACAGAGTTTTGTTAAAAGAAGAGGGGATGCTACACTGTGGTAAACATGGCTTTGTGTCAACTATTTTGTTTTGTGTAGATTTTACACAGCGTCCCAATTTTGTTGGGATTGTATGTTCTCAGAGAATTTTTTGTCAAATAGTTTAGGTGAAGTGATTAGTCCAGTGTTTATGTGTTGTCAACGCATTAACATGTTAGCATGCACATTGGGGTGTTCTGCGCTTGCATGTATACAGAGTGATTTGTTGGCTTTTAGATGAGGTCCACATGTCTAACCGCCTTCTCATATCCATGGTCAGCTTAGCACTGCTTTTTCATTCAAGAGTTTCTTCAATGACTTGTTTTTCAGGCCTTCCATCCCCATAACTGCTATATACACACACCTCATTATATCTAGTCTAAACATAAACAAGACACTTCAAACATAACAAAGATGGCTAATGTCCTTAGTGAGATTCCATTTAAACTACTTTAAACATTTCACTTTCGCCCAACCTGTTGCTCAGATTAGATGGTTTCTGTTTCTTCTTTGCTTTGCTTTTTCATGGTCTGCTTGTTATGAATGTTGTCTGCTGAATCTCATACTTTTTTTTACCTTAAACGGGTTCAGCAAAACATGCAGGCTTGTTTAATAAGGCGAAGGGCGTTAACCCATGAAAACCAGCTCATTGTTTAGTTTCAGTCGGGTAGGACTATTTTTTTTACTCCACGGCGTACGACACATATTGATATGATCATTCCATCCATCATTGAGCTCCCGTTCACATTGGGCCGATTTGACTTGCGATTTTACATGTCAAATCGCATGCCAAATCTGAGCCTATTGCCGGCATTCCTTATCTGTATACATTTTTGGCTTTATAATCATTTATGTGAAGCAGGAATCTAAGGTTTTGAAATATTTGCATATTAAAAATATTTTTGGTTGTCCAACAAAAGCAACCTGTTCCCCAATAAATGTTGACTTTCCTACCTATATAGTCGTGCTATAAAAAAAAAATGTCCATGTAGCTTATCTCTGACAAAGAAGATTAAAAAGAAAAAAAAAATCTCAAAAATGTAAAAATAAATATAAAGAAAGATACAATAAATATAGAAAAAGAACATGACACTAGAGACGCATTATTAATGCAACATGTCTGCATAGGAGACGTCCCTGATGTCATGTTCTATAATAGGAGATCTAACCCTAGAACGGCAGCTGAAGATGCCCTGAGATTTCCTCTCCAAGCGTTGCAGCGACCCTTCAGAATATCTGAGCTGCTCTAACATCTTCCACCATCTCTTGAGAATTCCATGCACAGTGCCCCGGAGCGGTCATCCAAGGACGGTCTAGGAGCGTCTCACATAATCAGCATCAAGGTCTGGAGACAAGACCCTTGCTATTCCTATGGTCCAGCTGTTCGATATTTCCGAACAAATCCAACAAATGTCGTCAGGGACAATATTTACAAAAATTCTAGTTGTATCTAAAATAACTTTACAAATGTTTGTAAATATACAATGACCTTTCAAAGCCCAGACGTGGACAAAGCCGTAGTCTAAGAGCTACTATGTCCCACACCATAAAAAAAATAATAAATTAGGATAGCTCTGTACAGACTTTTTTTAGGGCCCTTTTTTTATTTTTATTAAAAATAACCACAGGCTTGCTGGCTCCACTGAGTTGTTTAGTTTTGCAGGAATGTCACTGAGTGTTTTTTTTTTTAATCTAGGGGTGGGGGCTCCCAGATAAACACCACAAATATAATCAAATGCAACCAAACCATGTAGCGTGAAAGGTCAACCCCAGCCAAAATGAATATTTAAAGGATAAAGTCATGGTAGACAATCCCATAAAAGGCTATGGGGACTGGCATCGCAGACACAAGTCAAAAATATTGTGCCAGCCAAGGCCATGGGATTTAGATTAGTTAACATCTGGGTCAGTAGAGGGAGAAAGGGGGTTGGTTTAGGTGACAACATCCTCTAGAGCAGGGGTGTCAAACCCAATTTCATTGTGGACTGCATCAGCATTATGGTTGCCCTCAAAGGGCTGGTTGAACACCCCACTCCCCCTTAAATCACGTCAAGAGCCCCCCACCATCCCTCATATGATAGTGCCCTACCTTGTGCTGCTGCCGGGAAGAAGCTGGGGGCAGAGCTGGGAAGCAGAATATGCAGGGTCGGGAGGAGGACCAGAGAAGGGCTGAAGTTAGCTGCCTGATCAATGCTGAGACCAGCCGAAGTGGAGACGAGGGGGTGCTGCGGATGCACAAAGAACCGCAGCATCTGGTAGAGGAGTTCTGTCCTCTTCTCTGATGCTGACTTGTAAGACAAGGTGGGAGTGGAGATGAGGGGGTGCCGCAGCTGCAGGAAAGGTTTGAGGGCAACGTGAAATGACCTGGTGGGCCGGATTTGGCCCACGGGCCTTGTGTTTGACACGTGTGCTCTAGAGGGTTCTCCATAATATAGTCTAAAGCTTGCAATAAACAATTAGGATTTTTTTTTCCCTACGGGCTGAACAAACAACAATCTAACAGATTCCTCAATCCACGCCATACAGCATGCACTGACAAATCCCCTGTTGGGCCTTCTGTATCCTGACAGCTGCTGGGTGAGTGTCAGACTATCAGAACAGTGGCTGCATCGGACTGGATGAAGCTGCTGTTCGTCCAACAATTTTGTGCCTGACTCCTTTACTTTTTCAATTTAACAGGGCCACTAAGCAAATTTCCTCTGGTTATAACTTACCAACATCCCCCATTCAAGTCTAGGCCTCATGTACACAGAGCTTAAATAACGCTGCTGTTCATATATATATATATTTTTTTCCCCAACCTGTAAAAGCACCTTTATTTTAGCCCATATGGCCATGAACACATAGGCGTTTACAGGAATATTTGAAGAGAAATGTTTACTGGCAAAAAAAAAAAACATCAAAGGCGCATCCCCGAGAGAAGCTTTTTAACAAATTAAACGAGCGCTTGCGCGTAAATGTGCATAAACATGTAAATGTATTCCAATGTGCAGAATGCATACACACAAACTCAATACGCACGTACACACGTATGAGTGCGCATACCTTGATGGCAATTTTTCTGCTAAATTCTGCCACAAAAAAATGCTGCTTATTTTTATAAGCCCGTGTGTATGAGGCCTTTTACACATTTGTCACCGATCCAATGAGCTGCCAATTACTGGCGTATGTGCTCTGTGTCCAATCAGGTACTTATACTAGTTGTAATTAAAAGAAAAAAAAGTTCAATTATTTAGAATGCATATATAAGGTGGAGTACCCACACTATGAGAAAATCGGAAGAAAAATTCTATACGAGCCACAATCAGTCGATTTTCGTATAGTGTGTACACCACTTTCGACATCCGATTCAGACTTTCCAAACAAACATTTCTGGAGGGACAAACTCCAAAAATGTTTTCATACGTGAACAGAACTATCGATTTTCGTTTTATAGGTACCGGTACTTTTTTCATATGAGGAAAATCAGATACGAATGACTGCGCATTATCAGATGCAATGACAAAAAATAAGCCTTTGTTGTAAGAGCATTTTTGTACAATTAGTACCATCCTTGGTTTTGACCTGCTGCGAAACAGACGATCGTTCCCCCCAATTTACTTATAGTGTGTACTGGACTAAAAGGAGGTGTTCCGGCTACCCCACAAAAAAAATAAAAGTCAGCAGCTACAAATACTGTAGCTGCTGACTTTTAATATTAGGACACTTATGTGTCCAGGGATCCAGCGATGTCGACACCCCAGCTGATTTTAGGATCTCCTTTCGGGTGCTGCTGCCGCCATTCCTATTAAGGGAAACCGGCAGTGGAGCCTTTTGGCTTCACAGCCGGTTCCCTACTGCGCATGCGCGAAGCACATTGCGCTGTCTAATTGGCTCAGCGGCAGAGGAAGGAGGAGGAGGGCCGACCTTCTGAGGGACGCTGCTGTCTCCGGAAGTGGGGAAGGGGGGACTTGTCAAAAACAGGTACCCGTTCGCCACTCCCCCTGAAAAATGCCAAATGTGGCACCGGAGGGGGGGGGAGAAGACAGATAAGTGCAAGTTCCACTTTTAGGTGGACCTCCACTATAACCTGCATTCATTGCATTGTCTAATTGAAGATTCTAATTGATGTCTGTTGCATCAAAATATGAACAGTTGGATCAGAACTAGAAGAAAATGGGCAAAAATAGAAATTTATACTGATATAAGATGTTTTTTTTTTTTTTTTTTTTACATTTTTTCCTACATTTCTGAAAATCTGCTCAAAAGCACGAAGCATGTTACAAACCTGTAATTCGAGTGGTGTACTGGGATACTGCACTTTGGTTCATCCTCAAATTGTGATCACCTCTGGCCTTCATATGTGAACAGAGAAGCCAATAACCCATAAGTAATCTTGAAGAGGCTTTAGAAAGCTCTTTTTAAGGTCAAATCAAGCTGCCTGGGGAGAATTTCATTATAGGTTAAAATGTTGGCAAGTGAAACTTTTAAATGTCTTATTGCGAAATCTCCTACATGGAAAGGACAGACGTAATGGGCCTTGTATAAAAACAGCCTGCAGCAACCAAAGCGTTTCTGGGATTCTAGAATCTGATTGGTTGCTATAAGCAACACACCATTCCTTCCCTAAATTCTTACACAACTGACCCACCATATGGATATTCTGATTAGTAATACTAGAAAACTAATATTCATTTCATTAGCAAGTCAAAACGCAAGGGCAATAACCAATGGCAGCCAATCAGAATTCATTTTTTAGTGGCCAGGACTTCAGTATTGGGAAACTGGATTAAAATGGCTCTAAAGTTAAAAAGTTTTTTTACCTTAATGCATTCTCTGCATTAAGGTAAAACATGCCCCACTACCCATCATATCTGCCCTCATTCCTAAACACTTACCTGGCTCTCGCTCTTGTCGTTGATCCACCGCTCTCCCGGCTGCAGCAGCGCTCCCCTCGCTTTCTGGTTTCACAGAAGACACAGAGAACAATGGGAGCCATAGGCTCCTGCTGCTGTCAGTTAAACTCCTGTGAGGAGGGAGTGGGGGAATGGCTAACTAGCGTGGTATGTGTCTATGGACAAACACAGCCTGGATGGGTAGCACGCATGCATGGGTGCTTCCACAGCACCCAGCTTGCTAAGGAGGTACATACAGAGGATTAAACTCCCTGGCGGTATGATTATGTCAGTATTTTTGAATGTCAAAGCGGTACAATTGTTCTGCATGGAAATTTGTTGTTTTATATTGTAGGCCTGTAATTCTTAGGAATAACTCACTTAAATCTGTCCAAACAAGTCTAGTAGACATCCCGGGTATGATAATGTTTGAAACACAAAATCATAAATTATAATAAATATAAAAAAATTAATACTATAATAATACATTTTTTTTCAAGAATGTAATCAAAACAAAAACACTGAAATGTGTCCAAACAAGGGTGCAATGTTATTAGTCACTTTAATACTTGACACTGCATAATGGTTTAGTAAACCAATTTTCTTTAGTTTTGGTGCTGGATGAGTAGTTTCATCAAATTCTTCGTTGTTTTCAAAATGTAAATATTTCATGATCAGGGAAAATCTGTACTCTGACATGACTGTGCCAAAGAATGAAGTGGCATGTCCTTTATTAGTTGTCCAATGCCACTTCTGCAGGGGTTTGCCCACCACATCCTGAAGTATTAGGCCCAGAAATTTCCAGATGTCATCTTTGGTCACTGGTTCCCACTTTATGCTTCTTGGAAACTTCTGATGCGTAGTAGCTAATTGTTGCTCTCTGTTTGTCGGTTTGTCTCAGTAACTATTTTTTCAATAACCTCATCGGTCAGAAATAATTGTAAGTATGCCAAGGGGTTGTCGTGTTCAACGTCTACTTTCTTACCAGATGCTCTAGTAAATGGTAATCTTGGGGGCGCCTTCTGATCCATACCACAGTCAATAGAGCACCAAGTTTGCACATCACTGAGCTCAGACGCAGAATCGTCGCTTTTGTCACTTTCAGTGTCTGATGACGAATTTCCCCACAAACCATTATCTCTCAATTCTGCAAGTGATTCGAATTCACTATCGCTGTTTTCTAGCTGGTCTAAAACCACTTTTGACCTAAAAGGGGCGCTTTTTGGATGCCATGGACGTTCTCACGTTCCAGGCAGAAAGACCAGTAAAAGTGCAGGCAGGGCACTGGACAAAGCACTAGGGACAAAACTGAGGTGAAATTGTTTGATACAGTAATGTAATCTACAGATTACAATGTATTGTGTGTATGTTATGTTTTGAACTTTGATTTCCCGCCGGCTCCGCCCCCATGCGTCGCAGCACTCGCAAGGAACGGAACAGGGAAGACGGATGCATCGGCCGGAGGACATCGGAGGATCGTGGGGACAAGGTAAGTAACATTAGGAGGGATAGTACAGTGTAACCCCGAGTGTAGATCGGGGTTACCACTTTTGGTACTGAAAATTAACCCAGAGCCACACTCGGGATTACCGCCAGGGAGGTTAAGGAGGATAGCACCAGCGGGAAAGTAAGGGACTTCTCTGTGCAATATTGTTGCACAGAGCAGGCAAGTATAACATCTTTTTCTTTTCTTTTAAAAAAAAATAACCTTTAGTATCACTTTAATTCCGATCACCTACAGTAGTTTACAATTTTTCTTTTTTTCAGCCACACTAATTAAACAAAGTGTATCTAAAGCCAAACTTTTTTTGCTTTTGAGTAATTAAAGTTTAGAGACCCTAACAAAGGTAAAAATGAGGGGCTGAACACAGATTTTCAATGGGCGAATCGAATAATCACTGGTCACACTAGCACTAGTTCAGAAGCATGCTACAAAGGAGGAGCACCCCTCAAAAACAGGGGAAAACAATTACATACAGTACAATGAGAGCGCCAAACAAACAAATGTGCAAGAATCCAAAGTCTTAAATGATAAAATTGGTTCATAGCAGAAAAAAACACAGTTGCATTTCAGGGGCCAAAAGGGCATTCCCTTCATCAGTGCTCAGGAATTTTTCCTGTGCTTAAATGGATAGTGAAATATGTAGATACCAGACAGATCTGTGGTTTTCTGCATGAAACCGTTTCAGAAGGCAGGTTATGCTAGTGTTCTTTTTCATCATTTTATCATGAAAAACATTGGAATCATGGACCTTTGTTTGGCACGCTTACTGGGCTGTAAAAAAAACTTGGTCAGGTTTTTTATTAATGTGGTCTGTGTTCCCTTTTGGGAAATATACAATCTCTACCTGTCCACGTGACCACTATCATTAAGGAAGTGAGGAAAAATCCAAAATTTGGGGTGGTCACCAGATCAGAAACAGAAAATCTTCCAATGAGGACACTTGTTAGGTTGACAAATGTTAAAAGGGGTGGATTCCCCCGACTTCCTGTTGTGCCTGCAGGACAGAAAATGAAATTTCCTCAAAAGGAAACAGATGGCAAAAAAATATTGGTTTCAACCATTGCCTACTCTATCCAGAAAGAAAACCACTTTGGCTTTAGACATACTTTAAAATAATATATACAGCTAGACATATGTTAACAAATGTATGGCTAAAATATAATAACAGTAATACATAGTTGCACATTATATGCCAGATGTTTGGATCATATCTAATGAGTTATGCCACAAACCTTTTAAACTGTGCCCAATGACTTAAACTCGATAAAAAAATTTGTGCCAATTTGCATGTTATTTTTTCCTCTCTAGTCCATGGCGCTATAAACAGAATTCCAGTTACAACTTCTGTCTGGATAGCATGGAGAAGGACTGCAACCTTTGTCACATTTTAACACATAGGTGGCACCTAGCTCAGACATGGGTGAAAAGGTTCTCAAACGTCTAACAAAAAGAGTTAAAAGCCCACCAGAGGTTCCAACCTCTGCATAAAAAAGGTATTATTGGGGTCTATGTCTCTGGTGGAGAGAGAGTTCCTTCGGCTTCCTGTCCAGGTCACATAACAGGAAGCAACTGAAAATTCTCAAGCTTGACTCCAAAAATTAGTTTAAAAAAAAAAAAAAAACAGCAATCATTTCTCACTCTACCACAGATGACCAAATCCCAGGAACCAGGCCATGTGAAGAAAGCATGGCCATAGATGAGACCACTCAGCATTGACAATGAATCTCTAGAGATTTCCTATCATTTTAAATAACTTGTGGGTTAGAACTGCTCCAAACTTTTCCATCCCAAAACCACAGAATAGATGAGGCATTCAACTGGGGAACTTGTTATTCCCTTTTCTTCACAGAAAAACTGAAGATTGGTGATCGCCCATGCAAAGATTTTTTTATGAAGTCAGGAAGTCTCAAAATGCTGAAACAAATGGTTCAGACACTTGGAATTTCTATGGTCTGATTGTTTGACTTAGTGCTTCAAAACAGTCATGCCAGTAGCTTGAATTCAGAGTTACATTGCCAAGTTAATAAATGAAGATGATGGGCACCTGGTAGTCAGTATGGCAGAGGGTCTTCCTTTCATACAGGAAACGGAAGACGGATTAGTAATTGTTGAATAGCTGTGCCATGGTATGAGTCCATTGATCCTGATGACATCAAGTAAAGGTGGTCTTTGTTGAAGGTGATATCAAAGAGGGTTATGAGAAAGGAATGTAAAAATTGATAGCAGCAATAAAATAGGCAGCTGTAATTGCAGGCACATAATCCTGCTGGTACCCCGTGAGCACCAAACAGGGACATCATCCAGCCAGATGACCCCACAGCAACCAGATATGGACAGGTGTAAGGCAGACAAAACCAACTCCTAATGGGAAACACAAAGGAGTCTTTAAAGTAGCCATATACATACGGATTTGTGATTAATATAGGTTCGAGTGAACACAAACAATTGATTAATCGATAAAAGAAAAAAAATATCAACGTCGCATGACAAGTCATACCCCATGTTTCCAATTATAGCCATTTATATATGTGCAAAATAAAGTCGCAGCGACTTCAAAGTAGTTCATGCACTACTTTGGTTTGACTTTCATGCAACTTAAGGGATAGACTTCAATGTTAACTCTCAAAAGTTGCATGAAAGTCGTACCTGAATGTTTTACATGCAACAGTGGGTCAGACTTTGTAGAAGGACAACAGGTCACATCCAACTCGCACCCATCCAAAGTTGTGTCAAAGTTGCACTACAAAGTCGCCAGACTTTGGAGTGGTAAAAGTGTGAATGGAGCCTTAGAAGAGATAATTTAATTGATCTGCTGTGGGATCGATTTTTGACACATAAAGGTATTCATTGAAAGCGTTTAAAAACTTCACCCAAAAGGGAAAGTTCAGCTGTTCCTCCTCTCCCCCCTCCCCCTTTCTGCAATATTTGGACACGTAGCGGGTATTGACAGATACCCAAAATACCAAAAGACGGAACTGCCCTGATAGAAAGTGGCCTAAAAAACTTCAGTGGATAGAAAAATGCAGTAATGCCTACCAGCTGTCCCTGCCTTTTGTATGATACGTAATATGGAGGTATTTCACCACTCCTAGAGTTAGATGAAATACAACAGTGTGTCTGGTGCACCTAGCATTAATATCAAATGACTGACTTCACAATAATGTATAGCAGGGGGGTCCAAACTTTTTTTGAAAGAGGGCCAGATTTGATGAAGTGAACATGCGTGAGGGCCCACCATTTTGCCTGACATTCTTTGAATCATTAAAATTCGTTCTAAAGCCTCATACACACGTTCGGATTTTCCGACGGGAAATGTGTGATGACAGGCTGTTGGCTGAAAATCCGATCGTTTGCACGCTCCATTGGACAATAGTCGGATTTTCCGCAGACAAATGTTGGATGGCAGGTTTTTTAATTTTTTGCGGCCAAATGACTGTTGTCGGATTTTCCGAGCGTGTGCACACAAGTCCGTCGGACAAAAGTCCAAAGTACAAACACGCATGCACCTGTATGTACAGCACTCATCCCACCCTCCTCCCTGTCCCCTCCAAGGCCGCCAGCATGTTTATCTTTTTTGTGACCCCCCCCCCCTGCGCTCGGGGATTCGTTGGGTACCACAAAAGATATATATGTCCAAATTACAAGGTTGGCCGTTTGAAACCGGAACAAGGGGCGTACTTTGGACGTGCCTGATTTATAACAAATATTTTAATATCCAAAAAAATATAAAAAAACTACTCGCATTTTGTGGGTGTCTGTGAGACACCAACACATACAGCCCAGCTAATGTCCTGCACAGCAGCGTGTCCCCGTGGCCACCGGGTCACCGTGTATGCCAATAGTGGAAGCTGATGAGTATATAGGAACAGGTATGGCGAGACAGCCGTGTTTCAATGCATCTCATGGTGTTCGCATCCTCAAATACCTGCTCCCACTTCCAACTCATCTAGGGGATAAATCGGCATGTGTCCTCCTTCCCTCCCCGCAGTCTTCTGGGACAGGTCACAAATCGCAGTGGGCAGCCGACTGTGAAGCCGCAACCTGTGACAGCCGGGTGTGCGCAGTTAAGGTCTGGTTCACACCTATGCAGATTGCAGTTTATATATTCCAGGTGCATTTTGCATTTTTCAATATACGTTTTTGATCTATGGAACCAAAAACCAGGAAAAAGTCCCAGGCCCTTTCTATAAAATGCTTAGATGTGAACGTGACCCATAGGAAACCATGTTAAATGGACTGTAGTGTGTTTCTGTGTGCAAGACTGAAAACGCACTAAAAAATGCAAAGGTGTGAACCAGGCCTAAGATTCCGGCTCCAGGAACCGAAGACTGGAGGAAAGAACGGCTCGAGTGAGCACAGCGCTGGATCCTGGGATACGTGAGTGTCTGCTATTAAAATTTAGCAGCTACAGTTTTTATAGCTGCTGACTTTTAATTTCCAAAAATATGACTAGAGCTCCTTTTTAATAAATCGGAAACGATCGATAAAATTCCCCCCGTGCCGTTCGGCTTGTAGCGTTGAAATCAGTTGGAAGCTCACTAGATTGATCGAATGGAGGGTCTATGATGGTTTATCATTCTTGGTTTAGTCACATTGGGAGAGATTTACTAAAAGTGTAGAGTGCAAAATCTGGTGCAGTTCTGCATAGAAACCAATCGGCTTCCAGGTTTTATTGTTTAAGCTTTTAATGAACAATCTGAACTGAGAAGCCGATTGGCTACCATGCACAGCTGCACCAAATTCTACGTGCTCCAGTTATTAGTAAATCTCCCCTTCGGAGTCCACGTTCACAATGAGGGCGGGTTTATTGCAAACCGGCATTTCAGTCCGACTTTGGGGGGCAATTTGAGACACATCTGTGCGAGTTCATGCACAGATGTCTACTGAAAATCACCCCACGAAGTCACCAAAAGTAGTGCAGAAACTAATTTTGTAAAGTTATTTTAGATACAACTAGAATTTTTGTAAATATTGTCCCTGACAACATTTGTTGGATTTGTTCAGAAATATCAAACAGCTGGACCATAGGAATAGCAAGGGTCTTGTCTCCAGACCTTGATGCTGATTATGTGAGACGCTCCTAGACCGTCCTTGGATGACCGCTCCGGGGCACTGTGCATGGAATTCTCATGAGATGGTGGAAGATGTTAGAGCAGCTCAGATATTCTGCAACGCTTGGAGAGGAAATCTCAGGGCATCTTCAGCTGCCGTTCTAGGGTTAGATCTCCTATTATAGAACATGACATCAGGGACGTCTCCCAAGCAGACATGCTGCATTAATAATGTGTCTCTAGTGTCATGTTCTTTTTCTATATTTATTGTATCTTTCTTTATATTTTTAAATTTTTGAGATTTTTTTTTTTTCTTTTTAATCTTCTTTGTCAGAGATAAGCTACATGGACAATTTTTTTTTTTTTTTTTTTTTTTTTTTATGGCACGACTATATAGGTAGGAAAGTCAACATTTAGGCCTCATGCACATGGGATGTTAAAATAACGTTATGAAAACGCCAGTATCTTTGCAGTGATTTTTTAAAACTTTTTTCAGCTTTTTTGCAATAGCGTTTTTGAGCATTTTTCCGCGTTAGTGTTTTTTAGCGTTTTTTTTTTTTCCAAATTTTTTTTTTTTTCAATGGCTCAAAAATGTTAAAAAATGTTAGTGAACGCTGTTTTTGAGCGTTTTTGAGCGTTTATCAGCGTTAGAGCGTTTTTACAGCTGAAAAACGTCTCTCAGAACCCACTGGTCCTGGGTTTTTTTTTACAGCTTAAAATTGCCTATGCCATTTGCAGCTCAAAAACGCCTAGGTGGGCATGAAGCCATAGACTAACATAGACAGGCCTTTTCAGGCTGCAAAAAACGCTCAAAAAAGCGGCTGTAAAAACGTCTGTGTGCATGAGGCCTTATTGGGGAACAGATTCCTTTTTGTTGGTCAACCAAAAATATTTTTAATATGCAAATATTTCAAAACTCTAGATTCCTGCTGCACAAAAATGATTATAAAGCCAAAAATGTATACAGATAAGGAATGCCCATGAAATTTTGTTCACGATTTACTTGCGGACTTTGCAGACCATGTAATCGGATGTGACCAGTTACACTCATCAGTCATTAGTGCAGTTCAGAAGAGCCAGTATAATAATGGCTCCAAATGAATAGGCAGCTGCAGCCAAACAGCTTAATAAATTAGGGAAGCACATGTATTGTATAGAAATTTTTATACATACTCTTGTAGTCCATCCAGAGCTGGATCTTCCACAAGGCAACCTGGACAGCAGCCCAGGGCCCAGTACATGTCCAGGGTGCCCAGTCACAACTTGCCTGTCACTTAAAGCAGAACTTCAACCAAAAGGGGAATTCCACTTGTTTGCATCCTCTCCGCCTCCACTGTCACATTCTGCACTTTTTTGGGGGGAGTGGGTACCTGGTTTTGACATGTACATGTTCCAACTTCCCACTCACCTAGGCGATCAAAGCGGCAGTTCTTCTGCCTCCCTCCCCACGGTCTTCTGGAACACGTCACAGGTTCCAGAAGGCTGTGGGATCATTCCAAAAGTGCAGTGGTTTGCTGGCTGCTAAGCGGCAACCTGTGACAGCCAGGTGCCCACAGTTAAGATGCCGGCGTCAGGGACTGAAGACCAGTGGAAAGAACAGCTTGGGTGAACACAGCGCTGGATCCTGGGACAGGTGGGCGATCGGAGGTAGAATTGCAGCCCCCCTCCTTCCCCCGCAGTCTTCTGAGACACATAACATTTCACAGAAGACTGAGGGACCATTTACAAGGTGTGGCATGGGTCATGCATGCGCAGTAGGAAACTGGCAGTGGAGCCGCAAGGCTTCACTTCCTGTTAAAATGACTAGAGATCTCGGTGCCTGCACCCAAAGCCAATTGAAGAATCGGCTCAGGTGAGGACATTGCTGGATCCCTGGACAGGTAAGTGTCCTTACATTAAAAGTCAGCAGCTCCAGTATTTGTGCTGCTTAGTTCCTTCCTAGCTACTGAGCCACTGCCCTTTCTCCTGCCTACTCTTTAAACTACTAGTGGACATTACTAGACTGGTAAAGATTACCCTGCACACCGTGCAAGCCTGCATATCATCGGAGCAAAAAATACAGTTGTATTCATACTTTTATATTTATTGCTTTGATGTGCAGTGTAGTGACCTCCAATCATCATGGAAAATCAGATGTACATTATGTAAACTGCTCTTGACAGCTGTCAAAGTTTGCAGAGGACAGAAGTGAAGATTAGGTATCTCCATTCCCAAATAAAGGAACCTGAAGTATGGAAGATAAGCCCTCTACTGACTAGGCCCCTGACATCCCATGGTTCTCTGCTCACTATGGCAATGCTGGGCCTTCTTCAGTACTCAAGTCTGTTGCTGATGTTCTGATGTTAGCGCCAAATTTTGCAGTATTGTCCTACATGCTGAGGTGGTGACACCCCCTGGAGGTGTGTTGAAGACAACCTGGGCTCAACAGAAGTGGGTTAAATGATTCTGGCTGATTGAATGATGCTTGGCCTTAAAGTGGCGAGTCTGCGTGGGACAAAGCAGAAGGAAGTAAAGTATTGCTTCTAAAGCTGTATTTTTTTTTTCATCTGTTTTTTTAGCATGCTGATTAGGTTTTTGATTTTTATTAATTTTTTTTTTTTAACTTGATTTTCTTTTAAATATACAGTGAACTAACACAAGAGCCAGAATGGGACCTGATAATAACCATCTGTATTCCTCAGGACAGCAGCATACTAAGGCTTCTTTCACAGGGGTGGCCAGGGGGCAGTAAAAACAGGCAGCTGAGCTGTGGTTTTGCCTCCTACCTAAATTGTAAAATCTACCCAAAAAAACAAAATTAAAAAGAACGGGCATTCAGGGGGTAGCAGGATCGCCACCTGAATGCCTGACGGCGGATTGCTTCCTGGAGTATAGGCTAGTGTGAACTTGGAGAAGGAGGGACAACCAATCAAAACCATTTTTTTTTTTTTGATTGCCGAGCAGCAATTTTACATTCCGTGCTACCCTGCAACTGTGAATCAAGCATTTGGCTCGTGGTTGCAGTGCGGCCCCATTGATCTCAATGGATATGTTTAACAGGTGGTGCTGCCTGTCAAGCTCTGCAGCTCAATGTAAAAATGCAGGACATGTGTACAGCCCTGTCCGGGTATATTGTTGGAATTCAGATGGCTGGCTAGGAAAAGGTAAAACCGTGGTTCATCTGCCTGTTTTTACCACCCCAGGCCAGCCCATTTGAAAGAGCCTTGGACCTCATGTACACTGCAGTTTTTTTGCCAAAGATTCAACTCAGAGCAGAGTTTAGGGGCAGTTAAGCATCCCTTTCCTGGATGCCAAAGAATTGTATTCAGGAGAGGAATGTTTTGGCAAAAAATGTAAATGCAGCAAAAAAACAAACAAAAAAAAAAAAAGTTTTTTTTGCCACGTTTAGCATTTTTCTGCTGCCAGGAGAGTTCCGTTTAGGGGTGGCCAGTCTACATGTACCCTCAAATGTATTTCATTTCTGCATTTAGCTGCTTGCCTGGACTTTTTCTTTAATGAGGACAATTAGGACAATAGAGTGCTGGTCAGAATGGTTTTATTAACAACACATAACAAAGTGAAATAAACCGGATCTATGTATGGAAATTGACTCTAAAAATTCACAAATGCAGCAAGACAGCAAAAGGATTTTGCTGGCTAAATTAACAGTTTACAAGATCAGATTGCAGAGATAGTCTGTGATTATTCCTGGCATATTGATGCCTGGAGGCCAGTAAGCTTTTGTCTGATGACGTCCTTCTAATATTTCCACTAATACCATTGCAACCAATTTTCTGTGTGTGTCACTCCAATTACATCTGTCTGCTACTGAGATTCTAAATTACAATGGTGCCGGATTAATATGACGGCAGGAATTATGGGTAGTATTTTAACATTCACACATGAAAATGACTAAATATAAAACAATGATTTCTATGGCTGACCTATATTTGTAACTACCTTTTCTGCCTTTTTGGGATGGGACAAAAACTAGAGGTATTATTCTGAGTTTATTGTATAAGTCAGTGATCCCCAAACTTTCTAAACAATGGGCAAGTTTACTGTACTTCAGATTTGAGGGGGGCTGGACTGTGGTCATTGGGAGTAAAAATTGTCTTGACAACAGTAGGAGTTAAACCGTGCATCTTTGGTATTAGGGTGTCAGTTGGTGTCAGTGGGAGAAATAGTGCCCCATCGTTGGTGTCAGTGGGAGGAATAGTGCCCCATCGTTGGTGTCAGTGGGAGAAATAGTACCCCATCGTTGGTGTTGGTGGGAGGAATAGCACGCCATTGTTGGTGTTAGTGGGAGGAATAGTACCCCATCGTTGGTGTTAGTGGGAGGAATAGTACCCCATCGTTGGTGTCAGTGGGAGGAGAAGTGCCCCATGGTTCGTGTCAGTGGGAGGAATAGTGCCCCATCGTTGGTGTCAGTGGGAGGAATAGTGCCCCATCGTTGGTGTTAGTGGGAGGAATAGTACCCCATCGTTGGTGTTAGTGGGAGGAATAGTACCCCATCGTTGGTGTCAGTGGGAGGAATAGTACCCCATCGTTGGTGTCAGTGGGAGGAGAAGTGCCCCATCGTTGGTGTCAGTGGTAGGAATAGTACTCCATCGTTGGTGTCAGTGGGAGGAATAGAACCCATCGTTGGTGTCAGTGGGAGGAATAGTACCCCATCGTTGGTGTCAGTGGGAGGAGAAGTGCCCCATCGTTGGTGTCAGTGGTAGGAATAGTACTCCATCGTTGGTGTCAGTGGGAGGAATAGAACCCATCGTTGGTTTCAGTGGGAGGAATAGAACCCATCGTTGGTGTCAGTGGGAGGAGAAGTCCCCCATCGTTGGTGTCAGTGGGAGGAATAGTACCCCATCATTGGTGTTAGTGGGTGAAATAGTACCCCATCGTTGGTGTCAGTGGGAGGAATTGCATCCCATTGTTGGTGTCAGTAGGAAGAATAGTGCCCCATCGTTGGCGCTTGTGGAAGAAGTGCTCGATCTTTGGTGTCAGTGGGAGGAAAAGTGCCCCATTGGTGTCAGTTGGAAGAATAGTACCTCATTGTTGGTGTCAGTGGAAAAACAGTGCCCCAAAGGTAGTTGCAAATATAGGTCAGCCATTGAAATCCTTGTTTTATATTTAGTAATTTTCATGTTTCAATGTTAAAGCACTACCCATTGGTATTGGTGGGAGGAATAGAGCCCCATGATTGGTATTAGTGGGAGGAATAGTGCCCCTTTGTTGGTGTCAGTGTGAGAAATAGTGTCTTGTTGTTGATGTCAGTAACAGGAATTATACCCCTTTGTTGATGTCAGTGAGAGGAATAGTGTCTTGTATCAGTGGGAGGAAAAGTACCCCAAGTGCCGGATAAAGGCAAACAAAGCTCCGCAGTTTGAAGACCACTGGTGTAAGGCAATCTATGATGTAATAATGTTGTAACACATAGCGGCCAATTAGATTTCAGGGTGCCACTCATAGGTTAGACATTGCTGTGCAGTAAAGTACAAGCCCCCCCCCCGCCGATCTTGTTCAACCTACATCAGGCTATGGGCAGCAATGATCCCGGCATCACACTGTCCACAGCACTCATCCACAGACACCAAGGCGATATCCAGGGAGAGTCACTTTGACAAAAGTGGGAGAGCCCAGCAGCTCGTGATGAGGGGGTTGTTGGGGAGAAGAGGACTTTTTTTGAGGGGAGGAGATCGTATTACATGGAGGTCGGTGGTTTTGCTCTTATTTACCGTATTTATTTATTTGAAGAAAGTCTTTTTTTTTTTTTTCCAATGAACACGAGGCATCCTATGATTGGATTAGGTTAGAGGAGGGGCAGATGATGTCATAATCTCTACCCCGTTACAGAGGGATCAATCTTTCTTTTTTTTTTTTTTAGGTCATTGAGACACTTTGCTAATCCCAAAATAATACTCACAGTTTGGGTGTAATATTTCCGCCTCTGTCTGTTTTCGTACTGAAGAATAACTTTAAAAATGTGATGCTGGCTGTTTCCATCTTGCTTGTGGGCATGTGAAGCCCACAAGCATTGATTTCGTGGATGCGGTGAATGCTGTTCATTCACAGCTTGTTCACGCACATGATCATTGTTTCCGCACTGAATCTTGGGAAGCCTGACACTAAGCTCCCAGGAGACAGTGCGGTGCCAGGGAAAGGCAATAAACACGCCTACTCCCATGGGAGGAGAGACAGGAAGTGCCACAATAAAGTACAATATAAAGGTAATTACAGCGATAAAAAAAAAATTTGTGCGGCATTTGAACATCTATGCAATTAACTGAAGGGGGTAAGATTAAGATAAAAATTTGAGTGGAACCCCGCTTTAAATCAGAGATTTCCTGATGTTCATTGGAAAAAAATCAAGACGTTCTCTGAATGGCGGAGGTGGCCTGGAGCAACCTCCTGTGTTCAGTATACAAGTGGCCAGTTGCTCGAGCAGTACCTGGAAGAGACCATCTCTGACTACATGTAGCACAGGCTACTACAGGGAATGTCTGCATCCCCAAGGTCCCTCTGGATGTGAGATATGAAGAAGTAGATGTAGCCAGGCTGGACTAATGTAAGCTTTTAAAGAAAACTATAATTCCAGGGGTTCAGCTTTAATTTAATCATCCAAAAAAAAAGATTACACAGGTTTATTGCATATTGGTTTACTTTATTGTATTTTATTTACTATAGATATCTATACAGCGCCAACAATTTTTCATAGCGCTTTTCATGTATTGTACCTTCAGATCATCACTTTAATGTCCCGTGGTTTAGTGTCCTCTTTTAAGGACACTGAAGGAGACGATTACTTTGTTACTTTGTTTTACTGACTATAACACCACACGAATTCTTATGATTAATGCTGTGTAAGCTTGGAGATCTTACAACTTACTTCTCCGGTGACAGCAGAGAAGGACTTTAAAAGGGCTGCATTAATTAACTTTTGCCGTCTCTCTCTGCTGGGTGACATTGCCATTCAGTAAGAAGAGAACGCATTCACTGAGCGTCTTCCCGAGGGAAGGCTGAAGCTGCAGCTGGTCCTGGAGGTCTGGGGACTTCCTGTGGGCCGGAAGCAGATGGGACGCAGATAACAAAAATGTCTCTGTAAGCGTTTTGTTCCCTAGTTATCCTATTCACAGGAACTTCTCTGACTTTCTTTTGGTTGTTTACTCCTTATCCTTTCTCCATTTTATTTTTGTGGAAGGGGTTTAAAGCTGAACTCCAAGCAGATCTACAAAAATTAAATATGTATACAGTATACATCCATTAAAAGTCATGCAATGTGTTTTTAAATGCATCTGCAGTTCGGTACCTTAAAGTGGTTGTAAACCCTTTGTAACAATTCCCCGCCCCCCCCCCAAAAAAAAAAACCTGCAAGATAAAGGCATAATGAGCTAGTATGCATAGCATACTAGCTCATTATGAATTACTTACCTAAGATCGAAGCCCCTGCAGCCGTTCTCGCCTCCCCCTCCGGCCGGCGACATCTCTCCCAGGGGTTACCTCCGGGTATCGCGGCTCCGGTGATTTGATTGGCCGGAGCCGTGATGACGTCGCTCGCGCGCAGGAGCCACTGGGAACGACACAGTACAACTGAAGCAATGGCACGTTCGTGCCGTTGCTTCAGTTTGCTTTAGTGCACATGTGCTGATGACGTCGGCACATGCAAATACAGGGATATCTCCTAAACCATGCAGATATCCAGTGTAGCTACAGGCAAGCCTAATTATAGGCTTGCCTGTAGTTTAAAGTGGCTGTAAAAGGTTTACAACCACTATAAGACCCCTTTCACACTGCTGACGCCCGGACGTCAGCGATAGAGCTGCGCTGTTCGGCCGCTAGCGGGGTGGTTTTAACCCCCCGCTAGCGGCCGAGAAGGGGTTAAATCCGCTGGAGCGGCGTTTTGCTGGCGGTATCGCAGCGATGCCCCATTGTTTTCAATGGGGAGCAGCGGTGGAGGAGAGGTGAGTTCACCCCACCTTCACCGCTCCAAAGAAGCTGCTGGCAGGACTTTATCTGACACCCTGCCAGCGCACCGCTCGAGGGCTTTCACACTGGAGTGAATGGAGCAGCTGTTTTGGGGCGGTTTGCAGGCTCTATTTTTAACGCTATAGCGCCTGCAAAACGCTCCAGTGTGAAAGGGGTCTAAAGAAAACATGAGGGCCAAGCAACAGATTTGCTTCAACCACTTGCCGTCCAGGCTAGTTTTGACATTTCTCTCATACATGTTAAAATCAGTATTTTTCTTGTAGGAAAATTACTTAGAACCACCAAATGTTATTGACTTTCTGAAAGCAGAGGCCCTGGAGAATAAAATGGTGGGTCTTGCAGTTTTTTGTGTTACACGATATTTGTGCAGTCATTTATCAAACACAATTTCAGAAAAAAATGCATTTTAGCACACAAACACAATTTAATACCCAATTTTTTGGTCAAATATAAAAGATGATGGTGTCCCAAGTAAATAGATAACAAACATGTCAAGGTTTAAAATTTTGCAATGCATGTTGTGAGATAGCAAACTACAGTACCTAAAAAAAATCTCCATAGGCAATGCTTTAAAAGCATTTACAGGTCACTAGTTTAGAGCTAAAGCGGAACTACAGCCTCCCCCCCACCACATTTTTTTTTTTATCAATTATCAAAATACCTGCAAATGTTGGGGGGGAACCCATGTTGCAGTGACCTTCAGGTTCTTATAGGGTGTTAGTGGACTTTAAAAGAGTCGGTCTGTCCTAGAAGCATCATTCATTTATAACTGGTGTGTGGTGGGTTGAACGACCTTTAATGCATTCTTTAAAATTCCAACTTTGATTTAAAGTACAACTAAGGCTGGGCTCAAATATGATTACGCTCTGGTTCACAGCAGGAGTTTGGTGCGTCTCCATTCACGGTTTCAGGTCCGATTTCAGCCCAAATTTTGGGCTGAATTCAGATCTGAAATGGACCAAAAGTGCAATTCGCACCGGAGCCGCTGCGGAGATGTGTGAACCGACTCCATTGAGAGCAGGGCACAATCTCTTGCTATGCAAATTGGATGCGGGTAAAGACGCATCCAATTCCCACTGGTGTGAACCCAGCCTTAAGACCCCTTTCAGACTGGGGGGGTGCGGTGTTAGCGGTAAAGCGCCCCTATTTATAGCTGCCCCTTCGGCAGCGCTGCCCATTCATTTCAATGGACAGGGGCGGTGGAGAAGCGATGTATACACCGCTCCCGCACCTCCCCAAATATGCTACTTGCAGGACTTTTTTTCCTGTCCTGCAAGCGCACCACCCAGAAGGGGCAGTCCCACGTTTTGGGTTGTCCCCAGAAAAGTAATAGTGGGGAAATCTTCCAATGGGGACACTAGTTCTGGTGACCTGGGGTCCCCAAAGGATTCCCTTAATTTGCAGGGATTTTCTCACTTCCTGTTTGGCTGTAGGACAGGAAGTGAAGTGAAATCTCCCCAATGGGACACAGACGGTGGGAAAAAAAAAATTGACATGGGTTATAACCCACCCTCCCTTACCCTATCCAAAGTGAAACAAAAAAAAGTTTTGGCTTTAGTTTTACTTTAACTTTGAACTCTGAAATATCTCTTTGAACGGAGCGACCCTTCAGACAGAACAAATATTAAATCGTTACACCTCAAAATCCAGGGGACAAAATGCAATGCTAATGGTACACCGGTGTTTTCTTTTGAAATATATCAATTCTGTTTCATGTCTCCTGTCCTGGAGCTGCCTTTTAAGTAACATTTCCAACATTAGCTCTTTGGACATTGTGCACAGTCATGTTGTTTTAGCTAGCTTGGCTTGGTGCCATGAACTTGGCTTGGCTTGTCTTGCACTAGACCTGCATTTGGGAATAACTTACAGGCAACTTTTTTATTTTTCAATCATATGTGTAAACCTGCAATCTTCAGAGTTGGCAATAAGGCAGACTTGGGCTGTAAATGACTCCCAGCTGCTGGAGAACATTAAAGGGTTAGTTTAACCAAAGAAATGTGCCCCCTGCGAAGAAGATGGTAAATCTTCTGCTGCCCATTATCAGTGTATTAAAGAGAAGCTGTCACTTGCAGGATCTTCCAGGAATGTTGGATTCCCCTGTCCCCCATTGCATTCAGTGGTCCCTACATCACTACTGTCCCCTATGGGGGGAGCACAGTGCACAGTCTACCACAACCCCCAATCTGATACTCCCAGAAGTGTCAGATTCTGAAGATTTGTACAAGTGATGAATTCTCTTCAATATGAGATCATTTATATTAGCGGCAGTATTGGGGAGTTCTTCTTTCTGTCTTCATCTTTTCTTTATCATTTTTTTGTTGCATTTTTTTTGCTGCTTATCTCATCCAGTCTCTCTCAGCAACTTCTTGGCTACATGCACTCTCTCCAACATTGACTGCATATCATTGGCATAGTTGCCAACATTGTAAAAAAAAAATGTGGGACACTTTTGTGGCTGTAGGCGGAGCTGTCCAATAATTAGGGGGCGGGGCATTCATCAGCAGGCGTGGCCTAGTAAAAATAGACAAGTGCGGCGCGCGAAGCGCGTCGCGGCAAAAATGGGCGTGGTTTACGTGAAATTGTGGGCGTGGCTTAAATGGGCGTGGCTCTAGAGGGTGTGGTTAGAGTCTGAAATGAATGAGGGATGGAGAGGGGGAGAGAGGGAAATGACGGGACAGCAGCCCCAGATCCTACACAATAGAAATATGTGTATTCTAGAAAGTTTAACAATCAGCAGATAAAGATACTCCAAACACCTGGTGTTAGCACTTCAATCATCCCGGCACCATGGTTGTTATGGTGTCAGGATGATTGAAGCGCATTATTTCTATTATTATATTGTAATATAAAATGAAATCATTCAACTCACCATAATGCAGAATCAGTGGGATCCCTGAGCGTGTCACCTGCCACGTCGCCTGCCACCAGCCGTCCGTCCTTGCTTCAGATGTCCCCAGCGGAGCCCCCCCTCACATGAGGAGTCCCCGGCGGAGCCCCCCCTCACATGAGGAGTCCCCGGCGGAGCCCCCCCTCACATGAGGAGTCCCCGGCGGAGCCCCCCCTCACATGAGGAGTCCCCGGCGGAGCCCCCCCTCACATGAGGAGTCCCCGGCGGAGCCCCCCCTCACATGAGGAGTCCCCGGCGGAGCCCCCCCTCACATGAGGAGTCCCCGGCGGAGCCCCCCCTCACATGAGGAGTCCCCGGCGGAGCCCCCCCTCACATGAGGAGTCCCCGGCGGAGCCCCCCCTCACATGAGGAGTCCCCGGCGGAGCCCCCCCTCACATGAGGAGTCCCCGGCGGAGCCCCCCCTCACATGAGGAGTCCCCGGCGGAGCCCCCCCTCACATGAGGAGTC
The DNA here is from genome assembly GCF_042186555.1 of Aquarana catesbeiana. NCBI lineage: Eukaryota > Metazoa > Chordata > Amphibia > Anura > Ranidae > Aquarana > Aquarana catesbeiana. The sequence goes on along the minus strand of NC_133333.1, from coordinate 169,106,460 downwards.
CCCGGCGGAGCCCCCCCTCACATGAGGAGTCCCCGGCGGAGCCCCCCCTCACATGAGGAGTCCCCAGTGCCCCCCCTCACATCAGGAGTCCCCAGTGCCCCCCCACTCACATCAGGTGTCCCCAGTGCCCCCCCCTCACATCAGGTGTCCCCAGTGCCCCCCCCCACTCACATCAGGAGTCCCCAGTGCCCCTCCACTCACATCAGGTGTCCCCAGTGCCCCCCCCACTCACATCAGGTGTCCCCAGTGCCCCCCCCACTCACATCAGGTGTCCCCAGTGCCCCCCCCACTCACATCAGGAGTCCCCAGTGCCCCCCCTCACATCAGGTGTCCCCAGTGCCCCCCCCACTCACATCAGGTGTCCCCAGTGCCCCCCCCTCACATCAGATGTCCCCAGCGGAGCCCCCCTCACATCAGGAGTCCCCGGCGGAGCCCCCCCTCACATCAGGAGTCCCCGGCGGAGCCCCCCCTCACATCAGGAGTCCCCGGCGGAGCCCCCCCTCACATCAGGAGTCCCCGGCGGAGCCCCCCCTCACATCAGGAGTCCCCGGCGGAGCCCCCCCTCACATCAGGAGTCCCCGGCGGAGCTCCCCCTCACATCAGGAGTCCCCGGCGGAGCTCCCCCTCACATCAGGAGTCCCCAGTGCCCCCCCCACTCACATCAGGTGTCCCCAGTGCCCCCCCCACTCACATCAGGAGTCCCCAGTGCCCCCCCACTCACATCAGGTGTCCCCAGTGCCCCCCCCACTCACATCAGGTGTCCCCAGTGCCCCCCCTCACATCAGGTGTCCCCAGTGCCCCCCCCACTCACATCAGGTGTCCCCAGTGCCCCCCCCACTCACATCAGGTGTCCCCAGTGCCCCCCCACTCACATCAGGTGTCCCCAGTGCCCCCCCCCCACTCACATCAGGTGTCCCCAGTGCCCCCCCCCACATCAGATGTCCCCAGCGGAGCCCCCCTCACATCAGGAGTCCCCGGCGGAGCCCCCCCTCACATCAGGAGTCCCCGGCGGAGCCCCCCCTCACATCAGGAGTCCCCGGCGGAGCCCCCCCTCACATCAGGAGTCCCCGGCGGAGCCCCCCCTCACATCAGGAGTCCCCGGCGGAGCCCCCCCTCACATCAGGAGTCCCCGGCGGAGCCCCCCCTCACATCAGGAGTCCCCAGTGCCCCCCCCTCACATCAGGTGTCCCCAGTGCCCCCCCCTCACATCAGGTGTCCCCAGTGCCCCCCCCCTCACATCAGGAGTCCCCAGTGCCCCCCCACTCACATCAGGTGTCCCCAGTGCCCCCCCCACTCACATCAGGAGTCCCCAGTGCCCCCCCACTCACATCAGGTGTCCCCAGTGCCCCCCCCACTCACATCAGGTGTCCCCAGTGCCCCCCCCACTCACATCAGGTGTCCCCAGTGCCCCCCCACTCACATCAGGTGTCCCCAGTGCCCCCCCCCTCACATCAGATGTCCCCGGCGGAGCCCCCCCTCACATCAGGAGTCCCCGGCGGAGCCCCCCCTCACATCAGGAGTCCCCGGCGGAGCTCCCCCTCACATCAGGAGTCCCCGGCGGAGCTCCCCCTCACATCAGGAGTCCCCGGCGGAGCTCCCCCTCACATCAGGAGTCCCCAGTGCCCCCCCCCTCACATCAGGAGTCCCCGGCGGAGCCCCCCCTCACATCAGGTGTCCCCAGTGCCCCCCCTCACATCAGGTGTCCCCAGTGCCCCCCCCCTCACATCAGGTGTCCCCAGTGCCCCCCCCCACATCAGGTGTCCCCAGTGCCCCCCCCTCACTTCAGGAGTCCCCAGTGCCCCCCCACTCACATCAGGTGTCCCCAGTGCCCCCCCACTCACATCAGGTGTCCCCAGTGCCCCCCCCACTCACATCAGGAGTCCCCAGTGCCCCCCCACTCACATCAGGAGTCCCCAGTGCCCCCCCACTCACATCAGGTGTCCCCAGTGCCCCCCCACTCACATCAGGTGTCCCCAGTGCCCCCCCACTCACATCAGGTGTCCCCAGTGCCCCCCCCACACATCAGGTATCCCCAGTGCCCCCCCACTCACATCAGGAGTCCCCAGTGCCCCCCCCACACATCAGGTGTCCCCAGTGCCCCCCCACTCACATCAGGTGTCCCCAGTGCCCCCCCCACTCACATCAGGAGTCCCCAGTGCCCCCCCACTCACATCAGGTGTCCCCAGTGCCCCCCCCACTCACATCAGGTGTCCCCAGTGCCCCCCCCACTCACATCAGGTGTCCCCAGTGCCCCCCCCACTCACATCAGGTGTCCCCAGTGCCCCCCCACTCACATCAGGTGTCCCCAGTGCCCCCCCACTCACATCAGGAGTCCCCAGTGCCCCCCCACTCACATCAGGTGTCCCCAGTGCCCCCCCCCCTCACATCAGGTGTCCCCAGTGCCCCCCCCTCACATCAGGAGTCCCCAGTGCCCCCCCACTCACATCAGGTGTCCCCAGTGCCCCCCCCACTCACATCAGGTGTCCCCAGTGCCCCCCCCACTCACATCAGGAGTCCCCAGTGCCCCCCCCTCACATCAGGTGTCCCCAGTGCCCCCCCCTCACATCAGGTGTCCCCAGTGCCCCCCCCTCACATCAGGTGTCCCCAGTGCCCCCCCCTCACATCAGGTGTCCCCAGTGCCCCCCCCACTCACATCAGGTGTCCCCAGTGCCCCCCCCACTCACATCAGGTGTCCCCAGTGCCCCCCCCACTCACATCAGGTGTCCCCAGTGCCCCCCCCCTCACATCAGGTGTCCCCAGTGCCCCCCCCTCACATCAGGTGTCCCCAGTGCCCCCCCACTCACATCAGGTGTCCCCAGTGCCCCCCCACTCACATCAGGTGTCCCCAGTGCCCCCCCACTCACATCAGGAGTCCCCAGTGCCCCCCCACTCACCTCAGGTGTCCCACAGCGGTGCGCGCGCTCCCCCCCACCTAGAACCCCCGCCCCTTTCCATATCAGACTGGCAGCGGGGCGGGGGGTAGGCGGGCCGGGGCGGGGCGGGGCGGGCCGAGGCGGAGCGGGCCGAGGCGGAGCGGGCCGAGGCAGAGCGGGGCGAGGCGGAGCGGGGCGGGCCGAGGCGGAGCGGGGCAGGGGGTGGGCGGCGACGCAGAAGCTTCGTCTAGCCCCCCCAGCCGTCTTCCTGAACTACAACAAAATGGCGGATTGTCTCCGCCGGCCGCCGACCTATAGCGGCGGCGGCGGCAGCGGCGAATTCAAAACCGGAACCGGATTTTTCGGGACATTTCCCGGGACACCACAAATCCGGGAATGAAGTCCAAGTCCCGGGAATGTCCCGGGAAATCCGGGACAGTTGGCAGCTATGCATTGGTGAGAACCATATGTCAGGGCTGGGCTCAGCCCTTTCTTCTCTGAGCTAGCTGCTCAGCTGTCGGCTAATTGCCAGCTCCTATCTCTCCACAGTTACTCAGCTGTTGATGATAGCCTGCTCATCAGTCTTGCCTACTTAAAGTGGAAGTAAACCCTCCTATCGTTTTCAGCCAAGGAAGCCGCCATCTTGGCCTCTGTTTAGTCTAGAACTGCCATGATGCTTCACATGTGATCAGTTATGACACCGGCCATTGGATGGTTTGACAGTTTGGTTGAGAGCCCAACCAATGGGAGTGTTACATTTCCAGCACGTCCCGGAAAGGTAGCTGTTTTATGGATGGGTTTACTTCAGCTTTAAGCTGTCCAGTCCAGAGGTTCTCTGCCTTCGCCTTAGTCAACATCACAGAAACTATCTCCTGCGATCCTGTTCAAGACTTGCTTTGCTGACATCCCTTCTGGCTCCAGATCCTGCTTGCTGTTCTACTACATTGATCTCTGACTTCTGGCTTGGCTGACTATCCATTCCGGTTACTGAACTTTGGCTATGTTTTGACTACATTTGTTCTTTTTACTTTTATTATTAAACAAGTGTGATTTAACTGTACTTCTGTCTCGGCCTGATTTCATGGTTTCTGACACCATGTTCGTGATGGTGACAATGGTGGGCCATGCCTGAGCATTGTGTGTCAGCTTGGCTCCTCCTGGAGTACATGTGACAAGGTTCAATGAAAGGGAACAATTCGGATATTGTTATCAAACAAGTGGCTGAGCAAGGCCCTTCATGGCAGGATCATTAGGTATTATTTTAAAGTGATCCTAAACACACACTATTTCATTAACATTGTCCCTTCTATTTCTTTATATGGATGATGACACTGTAATTACTGTATATTAATTTTAAAAAAAGGAGGAGCTTCTAGTCTGCTCATATGTTAAAAAAAAAAAAAGCCTTTGGGATACAGAGTATAAATAAATAATGAATATACACTGCTTTAAATTGTTATACAAAGAGATATATATATATATATATATATATATATATATATATATATATATATATATATACATACATACATACATACATACATACATACATACATACATACATACATATAGTGAATATAAAAAGTTTACACACCCCTGTTAAAATGTCAAGTTTCTGTGATATAAAAAAAAAAATCAGACAAAGATAAAGCATTTCAAATTTGTTTCCACCTTTAACCACTTAAGGACCGGGCCTATTTTTCAGACTCTGTGTTTACAAATAATTTTTAAACTTTTTTATTTGATAGAAAATTATTTGGAACCCTCAAACGTTATATTTTTTTTTTCTAACACCCTAGACAATAAAATGGTGGTCGTTGCAATACTTTATGTCACACCGTATTTGTGCAGCGGTCTTACAAGCGCACTTGTTTTTGGAAAAAAATACACCTTTTTGACTTAAAAAAATAAGACAACAGTAAAGTTAGCCCAATTTTTTTTTATATTGTGAAAGATAATGTAAATTGATACCATGTCACGCTTCAAAATTGCGCCTGCTCGTGGAATGGTGACAAACTTTTACCCTTAAAAATCTCCATAGGCGAAGTTTAAAAATTTCTACAGGTTGCATGTTTAGAGTTGCAGAGGAGGTCTAGTGCTAGAATTATTGCTCTCGCTCTACCGATTGCGGCGATACCTCACATGTGGTTTGAACACCATTTACATATGCGGGCGCGACTTGGGTATGCATTCGCTTCTGCATGCGAGCTCAGCGGGACAGGGCGCTTTAAATTATTTTCTTATTTTTTTCTTATTTATTTTACTTTTTATTTTTATTTTTTTACACTGTCCTTTTAAAAAAAAAATGTTTTGGTCACTTCCCCTGTAATAGAAAAAAAACATGACAGGACCTCTTAAATATGAGATCTGGGGTCAAAAAGACCTCAGATCTCCTATTTACACTAAAGGGCAATAAAAAAGAAAAAAATTCCCCTTTAAGAGCATTGGGCGGAAGTAACGTTTGACATTGCTCCTGCCCTCCAATGCTATGGAGCTGAGCGGGGGCCATCTTTCCCTCACTCGGCATCCAGGCAGTGAGGGGAAAGGACCTGATCATCTCCATCGCTACAGATTGGCTCCTGTAAGCGGCGGAGACAACCGGAGAGCGGCAGAGACAACCGGAGCGCGGCGTGGGGGACGTGTAGGACAGCCTCTCCCACCCCTGATAACAGTCATCTTGTGGCGAATCCGCCCCGAGACCACTTTTATCTGAAAGAGGACCGGCGGCTGTTTTTAAAAATCCTGGGGTTATGCCATAACAACGGTATTTAACGTCCAAGTAGCAACGTATAACAACGGCGACTGGTCCTTAAGTGGTTAATATGACCTATAAACTGTACAACTCAGTTGAAAAACAAACTCAAATCTTTTAGGGGGGGAAGTAAAAAATAAAAAAATAAAATAATGTTGTTGCATAAGTGTGCACACCCTCTTTTATAACTGGGGATGTAGCTTTGTTCAGAATTAAGCAACCATATTCAAACTCATGTTAAATAGGAGTCAGTAAACACCTGCCATCATTTAAAGTGCCTCTGATTAACCCCATATAAAGTTCAGCTGTTCTAGTAGGTCTTTCCTGACATTTTCTTAGTCGCATCCTACAGCAAAAGCCATGGTCCGCAGAGAGCTTCCAAAGCATCGGAGGGATCTCATTGTTAGAAAGGTATCAGTCAGGAGAAGGGTACAAAAGAATTTACAAAGCATTAGATATACCATGGAAGATGGTGAAGACATCATCAAGTGGAGGAAATATGGCACAACCGTGACATTACCAAGAACTGCACGTCCCTCCAAAATTGGTGAAAAAACGAGACGAAAACTGGTCAGGGAGGCTGCCAAGAGGCCTACAGCAACATTAAAGGAGCTGCAGGAATATCTGGCAAGTACTGGCTGTGTGGTACATATGACAACAATCTCCTGTATTCTTTATATTCTGGGCTCTGGGGTAGAGTGGCAAGATGGAAGCCTTTTCTTACGAGAAAAACATCCAAGCCCGGCTAAATTTTGCAAAAATGCATCTGAAGTCTCCCAAAAGCATGTGGGAAAATATGTTATGGTCTGATGAAACCAAGGTGAAACTTTTTGGCCATAATTCCAAAAGATATGTTTGGTGCAGAAACAACGCTGCACATCACCAAAAGAACACCATACCCACCGTGAAGCTGTGGGGTGATCTGAAGAGGGCTGTTCACAGGAAAGGTCCTCGCAATTTGACAGATTTGGAGTGTTTTTGCAAGAAGAGTGGGCAAATATTGCCAAGTCATGATGTGCCATGCTGATAAAACTCATACCCAAAAAAGACTGAGTGCTGTAATAAAATCAAAAGGGGCTTCAACAAAGTATTAGTGTAAGGGTGTGCACACTTATGCAACCATATTATTTTTATTTTTTATTTTTACTTCCCTCCACCTAAAAGATTTCAGTTTATTTCAACTGAGTTGTACAGTTTATGGGTCACATTAAAGGTGGAAAAAGTTCAGAAAAATTTAATCTTTGTCACATTTTTTTATTTTAACAGGGGTGTGTAGACTTTTTATACCCATTGTATATTTGAAATAAAATCTTTATTATTATTTTGTGGAAATAAGATGGTGTGGGTGGATTTCTGCCAGTCACAGGCTGTGTCAAGCCCCTCCAGCCTGTGTCTTAGAATAAGAGGGAGGTGAAGCCTCCATTAATCTACATGTAATATCCCTCCCCCATTCTGTTTAGCTGGTTAATGGGCATGGAGAAGGAGCAAGGGTTGAGCTGTCATTTACCACTGTATATATGCCCACATGTTGTGACTCTATAGTCACATGAGCTGCTCAGATGTGAGACGAAATGCTCAGCATTGAAACTCACTAAAAACCTGAGCATGTGCAGAGCTGCCAACACTGATCTGCAAAATCCCTAACTGAATTGGGGACATGAAAAGAAGGTGGAAGTAGAGAACAGCAGGATCAAGCCGGTTCTTTGCAGAATACAGAGAACAAATTTCATAAAGTGTGAACAGCATGTAATACACCATTTATTTATAGTTTTTTGTTTTTTTTTTTAATGTGGAGTTAGCGACACTTTACTGAAAGCGGCAGATTAAACATTTTTATCTATTTATTTTTTTTATATTGCGTTAATGTGTTGAAGTATATGTGAAATTATGATTGGGGTTTTAGGAGAGCATGCTATCTAAAGACTGGAATAATATGCTGTGGCTTTTCGTTCTTTCATGATTGCAAGCCTGGGTTTTGGAAGTGCCTGAGATAAAGTATAGCTGTTCTGCATTTGTAGGTCGCAGATATAAAGGCTTAAGACATTTTTACATTACAGTGTACAGTGTTCATGTCAGTTACCCATTTTACTACAATACAATACATTGTGTTGGTGAAGGCTTCCTTCCTGCTATGTATCGTCATCTTTGAATGTCTGTTATCCCATAATCTTCCTATATGTGTGCAGGAAATCTAGAAATAGAACTTGCTTCTCTGCCTTGAATAGTTTGTCCATGCTGTGCTCTACCTAAAGTATGTAGATCTGCTTTCCAGTGGGATGAATAGGTCTGTCCATGCAGAGGGGTTAGTATGACCACCTCCTTGCTGAGCTCAAGCAGAGGGGTAGTCAGGGAATTTCTACATAAATGATCTAACTCTGGGGGTGCACATTGTCACACAACGCTGTACCCCACCTCTTCCATTGCTGCTCCATTATAGAATAGGGGAATGTATTAAAACACAACACATACAGTAGACCATCACATGTTCTTGTCTCGCAGGCCATTTTTGCAGCAGTTTTTTTTTTTTTTTTTAATTCTGCCAATTTAAAATTAATGTTAAAGTGATTGTAAAGGTTCGTTTTTTTTTTTTTTTAAATAGCAAGCATGTCATACTTACCTGCTCTGTGCTAGTGTTTTGCACAGAGTGGCCTTGATCCTCCTCTTCTGGGGTGCTCCGGTGGTGCTCCTGGCATCACCTCTTCATCGGGTGCCCACACGGAGAGCTGCTTTCTATGGGGGCACCCGTGCGGGCCCACTCATGAGTCCCGCTGCTGCGTCCATTGACATAGACTCAGCCCCCCCGCTTTCGTGTCACTGGATTTGATTGACAGCAGTGAGAGCTAATGGCTCCTGCTGCTATCAATCTATCTAATGAGGACAGACAGTGGCTGGAGCCGCTGGGCCCATGCTCGTTGCTGGAACGAATGGGTTCAGGTAAGTAAAACGGGGGCTCTGGGGAGGGGGCAGCAGCAGCACAGAAGGTTTTTCACCTTAATGCACATAATGCATTAAGGTGAAAAACCATGAGGCTTTACAACCCCAAAGGAAGGTAACATTGTTTGTGCTTTCAGTTGAACCCATAGGAAGATACAAGGGCATTGCATTTATGGTAAAATGAACAAATATTTTGTGTACTGAAAAATGAAAACGAATGCAGCCAGCACTCCCCAAAACTGGTAATCTTCAGTATATAATTTTTTTTTTCTTGGGTTTGGACCCCTAATAGGCTTTTTTCTCGAATCGTCTTCCAGGGCAGCATCCGAGAGATAGGCTCCTCCTCCCTAAAACAGGAAACACATTAGTCCACCATTATAAATTTCACACTCTTACCTGTGTGCCTCAGTTGTTTGTGTTTCCTCCGGACCCACAGGAGCTGCAAGAACGTTTGTTATTTTATTTTCACCTGTCTCTGTGCTTGTTGCAGGAGACCCCCTGCCAGCATCCCATACAGCCCAAGGGGCTTTGGGAGGGCGAGCAGGCGCAGCACTGGGCAACATTGCTCAAAGCCTGAGATTTCGCCCCTACTGAGGGGTCTGCAATCATCCCCCCAGGCTGCAGGAGGACTCTGTCATCCCCACCCCATGCCGCTGTTAGGCCTGTGTATGCTTCCGCAAGCACCCCCCTCTGGCTTTCCGCATCTGGAGCCCGCCAGGGGGGATGGATACATGCATAGATGGGCGCCCCCCCCCCCCCCCCCGCCGCCGCCGCCGACCGCTGCCGAAAACCTCAGCAGCAGAGGGTCTAGCAGGGAGGGTTTTGCACCTTCTAAATTAGGTCCCTGGTGGCTGCGGCTGTCCCCCCAAACGAATCCACCGCTCTCCGGGCGGCGCAGCAGCGTCCTCACCGCCACAGGCCGCTACAGGAAGTCGGGGGTGTACCAAGATGGCGCCGAGGAAGTTCCGCTTCCGGGTTGGCGGCCATTTTCCCGTAGTCTATCTACTGCGGAGATAGAGCAGGGACACCTAGGGGCGGGAAGTTTAAAAAAAAAAAAAAAGAGAAAGAAAACAGAATACAAATAGCAAATTTGTTCAATGCTACCCTTCACTACCAGCACAGTTACTCTACAATACAGCGGCATGTGCAGGTGTGTCCACCAACCTGCACGGGGTCAGCCGGGGGCGGGGCCGGAGCTTATGCAGGAAGCAGATAAAAAGGCCTCTAAGCAGAGGATCCTGGTGGCTGATCATGTCTGACGCTTCCCCACCCTGCCCTGCAGATCCTGCAAATCAGGACAGCTCCAAGGTAAGCCAGAATATTCTTGAATTATCTCTGTCTTAACCTCTTTACTGCCTATCTACAGGCAGTTCCTTTGACCACCTAAACTCACGGGTTTTTTTTGTTCTCTATGCTCGCTTGCAGGCAAAGACCCCTGAGGAAAGGAAGGCTAAAGGCAAAACATGTGCCTCATGCAGCCACAGGCTTTCCCCAGATTGGAAAAAGCCCCTGTGTCAGAAATGCTTAGACAAAATGGTGGCAAAAGAATCACAGGGATTTTTGAAAGACCTGCTCAATTCTTTTAAGAAAGAAATTCAGAGCACCATGGCACCACTACGCTCAGCTATAGAGAAATTAGAAACGCCAGCAAGTGTCGCTCAGGCCAGTATCCCATCTACCAGCGGAACACACATTCCAAGGGAGAACAAGGTACAGGCAGAACAAGAGGTGGATTCAGATGAATCTGAACAATCTGAATCAGAAGACGGTATCTGTTCAGACTCAGAGGAGGAAGATGACACGACAGACTGCAACCTGTTTCCTTCTGAGGACACAGACAGTCTTCTCAAAGCCATCACTGACACTCTAGGCATTAAAGAACAGAAAACCGCAGAACTCACTATGCATGACAGAATGTACAAAGGGCTCCAGCCCAAGAAGCCAAGAACGTTCCCGGTACACCAAACACTTAAAGACATAGTCAAAAAGGAATGGGAAGACCCAGAGAAAAAGCTTTTCATCCCCGCCACAATCAAACGCAGATACCCGTTTGCGGAAGCAGACACCAAAACCTGGGCTAAATGCCCCAAGGTGGATGCCTCTCTGGCAAAAATCACGAACAAATCGGACTTGGCTTTTGATGACGCAGGTACCCTCAGCGACCCCATGGACAAGAAAATAGAAGCTCTCCTGAAAAGGGCATGGGAAGCAGGGGCGGCAAACCTAAATCCGGCTATTGCTTCCACCTGCACAGCCCGAACCTTGCTAATCTGGCTAACCCAGCTGCAAGATCTATTGGAGAACGACACACCCAGGGAGGAACTAATTAAAACCATCCCCACACTAACTAGAGCGGCAGCTTTCTTGGCAGATGCTTCAGCAGAAACTGTCAGAATATCCTCTAGGACCACGGCACTACTAAACTCGGCCCGCAGAGCCCTGTGGTTAAAATCCTGGGGGGGGGATGCACCTTCCAAGAACCGTTTATGTGGCATACCATTCACTGGAGACCTACTGTTTGGTCCTGAACTAGAAACAGTCCTGGATAGGACTGCAGCAAAAAATAAGGGGTTCCCTCAAACCAAGAAGAGACAAGGGAAGGCGCCCTTTCGGCATTTCAAGAAATTCAATAAGCCAGGGGCAAAAAAGCACTGGGGTCAACAAAACAAGAAAGGCAAAGGTGAATTCATCCTCAAGCCTAATACCCAAAAGAACAAAAAACAATGACTGCCTTCAGGTGGGGGGCAGATTGGCGGCTTTCTCCCACCAATGGGAGGAGATAACAGAAAACAAATTCATACTGCGCACCATAGCGGACGGTTACGCAATAGAATTCTCCAACCGCCCCCCAACCAAATACTTAGCGACCATGCTACCCAAGGACAGCAATCAAGCAAAGGTGTTTCTAGAATCCCTACAGAAACTATTAGATCAGAAGGTGATTTGTCACGTTCCCCAAGAGGAGGAACAAAAGGGCTTCTACTCACACATCTTCGCAAAAAGAAAACCATCAGGCAAACTAAGGCTGATACTAAACCTCAAACCACTCAACCGAGGAATAAGATACAAGAGATTCAGAATGGAATCTATCTATTCAATCAGGAACATCCTACCGCAGGAGACATTCATGGCAACACTAGACTTACAGGATGCCTACCTACATGTCCCCATAAGGAAGGATCACCAAAAGTTTCTAAGGTTCGCAATCCAGGGGCCAGCAGCTACGCTGCACCTACAGTACACAGCTCTCCCCTTCGGAATCTCCTCAGCTCCAAGAATATTCTCAAAAATAATGGCGGAAGCGCTAAAAGGTCTAAGACAGGAGGGTATTGGAATAATACCATACTTAGACGACCTCCTGTTCTTTGCGGACTCAGCAGCAATCCTAGAAAACAACCTGCGCAAGAGTATGATCTATCTGCAAAACCTGGGATGGTTAATAAACGCAGAGAAATCGCAAATGATCCCAAGCCAGAGAGTAGTGTACCTGGGATACGTGCTGGACTCCAGACTGTCAAAAATTTTCCTAACAAAGGAAAAAGACGTAAAAATGACACAAGCAATTACGTCCCTGCTAAGGAACCATTCCACAACGATCAGGCACGGAATGTCTGTACTAGGACTGATGACGTCTTCCATTCCAGCCATCACCTGGGCACAAATTCACATGCGACCCTTACAGAACTACATTCTGTCCCAATGGGATGGCAGGCAAGCATCCCTAGAAAAATCCATTCCCGTCCCCGCCACAGTCAAACAAACACTCTACTGGTGGCTCAACCCACTTCGGGTCATCGAGGGGCGCAGATGGGCTCAAGTCAATCCAGTCAGCATCACCACCGATGCAAGCGCCCTAGGATGGGGAGCCCACATGGAAGGGCGGTTCTCGCAAGGGAAATGGACACCCAAATGGGCACAAGCCTCCTCAAACTTGAGAGAGCTGAAAGCTGTGGGGGAAGCGCTAAAAACCTTCAAGCCAGCATTACAGGGGAAGGATGTAAAGATACAATCAGACAACGCAACGACAGTCGCATACCTAAACAGACAAGGGGGCACAAAATCCCAAAAACTGATGAGACTGACACAATCTATCCTACTGTGGACAGAAGTGAACATAAGATCGATATCCGGTATTCATCTAAAAGGAACAGACAATACAGTGGCAGATTTCCTGAGCCGGAAAACGATAAAACACACGGAATGGTCGCTAAACCAAACAACCTTCACTCAAATCACCCAGAAGTGGGGAATACCCGAAGTAGACCTATTTGCTTCCAGGGCGAACGCAAAATCTCCGATATTTTTCTCCCTGGACCCTACAGATGGCAACAGCGGGGTGGATGCTTTCAACCAAAACTGGAAATGGCATCTGTGCTATGCATTCCCTCCAACTGCCATAATCCCAAAAGTAATCCAAAAAATCAAGGCAGAGAAAACAACAGTAATACTAATAGCACCACACTGGCCCCAGAGAGCATGGTTCAGTCATTTAAAAAATCTCAGCATACAACCTCAGCTGACACTGACGGACCGCCCGGATCTACTGTCACAAGGCCCAGTCAACCATCTGAACCACAAAATCTTGAAGCTCTCGGCTTGGTTACTGAGAGAGTAAAACTCCAGAACAAAGGCCTGTCAGACAGAGTAATCAACACCATCTTAAACAGCAGAAAGCCGGTAACGAGAGCCATCTATGAGAAAATAAGGAAAAAATTTGTTTCTTGGTACGAAGACAGACCAATCTCCAACGGTGGGATAATTCCAATAGTTTTGGACTTCCTACAAGATGGTGCAGACAAAAACATATCACCAAGTACCCTGAAAGTACAAGTTGCAGCACTTTCCTCGGTCATGGATACTAGACTAGCGGAAGACCCGCTGATAAGACGATTCCTCATAGCTCTTAAAAGATCCAAACCAGCCAAATTGTACAAAACTCCCACCTGGGACATGGGCACAGTACTTAAGGGCTTTCTTTCCCCTCCGTTTGAACCTATCGAGGACAGCTCAGACAAAAACCTCACGTTAAAAACTGCGCTCCTTCTGGCCTTAGTATCCGCCAGAAGAGTGAGTGAGATCCAAGCTCTATCTTCAATAGAACCATACTGTCTAATACATCTGGACAAGATAATTCTCTCTCCAGATCCGGCCTTTCTACCCAAGGTCTCTTCTACATTTCACAGAACCCAAAACATCGTCATACCCTCACTTCCAACAACCATGGATAGTAGGAAAAGAAACATTTACAGCAAACTTGATGTAAGGAACACGCTCATAGCGTATCTCGAAAGAACAAAAGAATGGCGTAGAACGACCTCCCTCTTCATCCTCTATGCAGGAATCAACAGAGGGAAACAAGCTTCAAAAAGCACCATCAGCAGATGGATAAGGATGGCCATACAGATTACCTATAAGGCACAGAATCTCACTCCACCTAGTGAAATCAGAGCGCACTCAACTAGAGCCTGGGCAACCTCGGCCGCAGAGAAAGCAGGGGCAACTCCGGAGCAGATCTGCAGGGCAGCGACATGGTCGAGCTTCAGTACTTTCGCTAAGCACTACCGCATAGACCAGCTGTCTGACCAAGACCAAGCATTTGGTCGTAAAGTGCTCCAGTCTCTAACCCCACCCTAGTAAGTATTGCTTGATATATCCTCTCGGATGCTGCCCTGGAAGACGATTCGAGAAAACAGAGTTAGGTACCTGGTAACTCTTTTTCTAAGAAGTCTTCCAGGGCAGCACTAGTTCCCACCCTTGAAACAACAAAAACCAGGTACAGAGGGGGAGCTTGCAGCTTACAGGGAATTCCTTCGGTGCTTTAACATAACTGAGGCACACAGGTAAGAGTGTGAAATTTATAATGGTGGACTAATGTGTTTCCTGTTTTAGGGAGGAGGAGCCTATCTCTCGGATGCTGCCCTGGAAGACTTCTTAGAAAAAGAGTTACCAGGTACCTAACTCTGTTTTCCTGTTTATGACCTGCAGGAAGTAAAAGTAGAGCTCTCCAAATTTTAGAGCCCTTTCACACTGCCAGCGTCTGGGCGTCGGCAAAAAAGCGATTTACCGTCATTTTTGCGTCAATTTTAACCCCCGCTAGCGGCTGAATAAAGACTTGAGGCTTTTTTCAGGTGCTTTACAGGTGCTATGTTTAGCGCTAAAATGCCTGAAATACGCCTCCCGTGTGAAAGGGGTCTTAAGGGATATACAATCCCTTCTTGGACAGATGTCACTAGAACAAATTTCCCCATTTAAAGATTGTAATTACCCTTGCTTCCTGTTCCCGAGACAACTGAAAAACTGTTGGATTTTTCATTGTTTTCTGCACTAAAAATTATTTTTAGTACAGAAGATTATCAGGACTAATTGTGGCGGTAAATGTCCCTAACTTGGAGAAAAAAAAAAAAGCTGATAGGAGCTCCAAACCTTACCTACTCTATCAATGAAACAGAAAAAAATGTTGGCTTTACATACTCTCCCTTGTTCTACGTTTAATTTGTTGTGTTCCTCATCCAATTTCTTTTTCTTTCCTCTTTTTTGTTTTGGAAATTATACGCATATTACCAATACATTAGTGGGCAGTGTAGTGCCCCAGTAGATTAGTGGGCAGTGTAGTGCCCCAGTAGATTAGTGGGCAGTGTAGTGCCCCAGTAGATTAGTGGGCAGTGTAGTGCCCCAGTAGATTAGTGGGCAGTGTAGTGCCCCAGTAGATTAGTGGGCAGTGTAGTGCCCCAGTAGATTAGTGGGCAGTGTAGTGCCCCAGTAGATTAGTGTTCAGTGTAGTGCCCCAGTAGATTAGTGTTCACTGTAGTGCCCCAGTAGATTAGTGTTCACTGTAGTGCCCCAGTAGATTAGTGGGCAGTGTAGTGCCCCAGTAGATTAGCGTTCACTGTAGTGCCCCAGTAGATTAGTGTTCAGTGTAGTGTCCCAGTAGATTAGTGTTCAGTGTAGTGCCCAGTGGATTAGTGTTCAGTGTAGTGCCCCAGTAGATTAGTGGGCAGTGTAGTGCCCCAGTAGATTAGTGGGCAGTGTAGTGCCCCAGTAGATTAGTGTTCAGTGTAGTGCCCCAGTAGATTAGTGGGCAGTGTAGTGCCCCAGTAGATTAGTGTTCAGTGTAGTGCCCCAGTAGATTAGTGTTCAGTGTAGTGCCCCAGTAGATTAGTGTTCAGTGTAGTGCCCCAGTAGATTAGTGTTCACTGTAGTGCCCCAGTAGATTAGTGTTCAGTGTAGTGCCCCAGTAGATTAGTGTTCAGTGTAGTGCCCCAGTAGATTAGTGTTCAGTGTAGTGCCCCAGTAGATTAGTGTTCAGTGTAGTGCCCCAGTAGATTAGTGTTCAGTGTAGTGCCCCAGTAGATTAGTGTTCAGTGTAGTGCCCCAGTAGATTAGTGTTCAGTGTAGTGCCCAGTGGATTAGTGTTCACTGTAGTGCCCCAGTAGATTAGTGTTCACTGTAGTGCCCCAGTAGATTAGTGTTCACTGTAGTGCCCCAGTAGATTAGTGTTCACTGTAGTGCCCCAGTAGATTAGTGTTTGCTGTAGTGCCCCAGTACATTGTCCTATGAGGCTGCAGGACCCCTGACCCTCTGTCTGTACAATGCTGATGTGCCTTGTGCTGATCACATGCACTCTCCCAAAAGAAAAATCTCTAGCAATACACTCCAAACTGAGCATGCGCAGCTTGTCCCCAAGGCTCTGTTCTATCAGCAGATGGATTGGGGACTGTGGAAGAAGGATCAGAGAAGACAGGATCAAACAGCCTTTTTGCACATTGTGGAGGATTAACCCCTTAGGTTCCACAGTGAGTATAATAAGCATGCCTTCCTGCATATACAGACTGAATTTACTGCTGTGGGTTTAGAAACACTTTAATATAAGGTCACTTACCTGTCCACGGATCCCACAATGTCCTCACACGAGCCGATTCTTCAGTCGACTTTGGGTGTGGGCGCGGCATCTCTAGAAACAGGAAGTGAAGCCTTACGGCTTCAAAGCCTGTTTCTTGCTGTGCATGCGCGAGTCATACTGCGCCTTGTGAATGGTCCCGTAGTCTTCTGGGACTTGTGATGTGTCCCAGAAGGCTGTGGGGGGAGGGGGTGGCTGAATTTCTAGCTCAGTTTGCCACGGCGATCTGAGCCTGAAGTAAGATCGGGTACCTGTCAAAACCAGGTACGCACCCCCCCCCCCCCCCAAAAAAAGTGCCAAACGTGGCAGTGGAGGGGGGAGGGTGCAAACAAGTGGAGCTTCCCTTTTGAGTGGAGCGTCCCTTTAACATATTCTTTAAAGGAAGTATTGGGCGGCACAGTGGTGTAGTGGGTAGCACTCTCGCCTAGCAGTACGAAGGGTTGCTGGTTCGAATCCCGACCACGACACTACCTGCCTGGAGTTTGCATGTTCTCCCTGTGCCTGCGTGGGTTTCCTCCGGGTACTCCGGTTTCCTCCCACACTCCAAAGACATGCTGGTAGGTTAATTGGATCCTGTCTAAATTGTCCCTAGTATGTATGAATGTGAGTTAGGGACCTTAGATTGTAAGCTCCTTGAGGGTGTAGGGACTGATATGAATGTATAATGTATATGTAAAAGCGCTGCGTAAACTGACGGCGCTATATAAGTACCTGAAATAAATAAAATAAATAAAATATTGGCTGTAGCTTTAAGCAACCCTTAAGCTGGGTTTTCCAAACTTTTCTGCTGCCTAAAAGGTACAGAGTCCTGTAAAGAGGAAGTAAACCCTAAAGCGCTTTACTTCCTCTTTATTCCCCTGCAAAGTAAAAGCATAATGGGCTACTAGCCCATTATGCTGTACTTACCTGCAAACGAAGCCCGCAATGTCCCCAAGGTCCCCGCTGGTGGCCGCGTCCATCTTCACCCTGTATATGGTGAATATCTCCTAAACCGTGCAGGTTTAGGGAATATTTCCAGTACCTACAGGTAAGCCTTATTATAGGCTTACCTGTAGGTAAAAGTGGTGTGTAAGAGTTTACAACCACTTTAATACAACCAGTGCTTACATTATGCATTCAACATTTCCATTTCATCATTTCCAAACTGGGGCTGTGTTTAAAGGGCTTTATTTGAAATTACTACATCTAGTTAAACTCCTCTTAAATCTCAGGCGTTACAAAGCACCCACCATCAGATAGGCTGGCTTTAAGGATCATTAGAGGTCATCCACATTAGCCATGAGCATCCCCTACCGCGTACAACTCTCTAATTTCCCACTGGCAATTTTTGTGTGTATGTTGACTCGTTCGTGACTTTACTGCTTCCTGTGAGAGTTACTGAAATCTAAAACCTGTTCTTCTCATCCATCCTCTGGATGGTAAAAGGAAACACAGTGGGGCACAGGCTTGAATGGAATTTGGGAAGCGAATTACTAGATTGGACATGCTGACATTTTCTCATGGTAGGTCGAACGGTTCCATAGCCCACGGAAAAGCAGTATAGAATTCTAACGCTTTAAAAGTTTCTTATCTGTGTAGTGAGAAACCAAAAATGTGCCCGTGTTCACATGTGGCCGTCACATGGCGAGGGCTTGCATGGGAATGTTCCTGCAGGCAAGGCAAACAAAAAGGAATAGAAGATGTATAGCACAATTAATGTTGCCTGACTCAGATAAAGCTGAATAAAATGGCCCAAGGGAAATGAAAAGGAAAAACAGGGAATATAATCAAAAACATAAAAGCTTAGGAAAGCTCCATACATCATTAAGGCCGAGGGAGTAGAAGCCATATATGTGACACTGAAAGAAGCTAAAAATTAAGTATACAGTTTTTATCTATTTTAAAATATAAGTACATTTTAGAGATAGCTGTGTTATGGTCTTTTCAGCTTATTATACATATCAATTGCAGAATGTAATTCTGAACTCCAGGCACCTTAATGCAATAATGCACATTAGCGCGATGAGTTGTGAATGCAATTTGAAGTGTGAGTGCTTTGCGATTATCGTGCGATTTTACGGCTGTCTGTTTTTGTATGTTATTTTATGGCTTGGGTAGCATTGCCTGCTGCCCCTGCCAAAAGTGCATTTACATGCATGTCCATTGAATGCTGTGGCCCTCAAAATTGCACTGCATCGCAAAAAAAGTAGCACAGCACCCTTCCCGAAAGTTGCATCGCACCTGTGTTGCATTGTCGCTGCATGTCTGTTTCCATCCAGTTGACATCTGATCCGTCCGACAGATGGCCAATGTATACCCAGCCGTCTGTTTTTAGCTGATCGAATGCCAGCGGGGGACAGCGGGCCCAGTTGGTACGCTGGTGTGAAAGGAACTGTAGAGAGATTTTTCCTTGCCTCCTATTGCCTCTGAGGAGACAGGAAGTGAGGGGAAATCTGCAACATGGAAACTCCCCACAGTAAAAAGCTGACAGAGGTTCTAGCATTCCCCTTACTTAACTTTAAAAAAAGGCATTTATACTTCTGTCTGTGGTGTTGTTAGATTTCCCCTTTTCCTGTCTTGGGGACAACGTTTTTTACCAGTCAAGAAGTGAAGAACTTTCTCCAACAGAGGCGTTGACTGTAATAAAACTTGACAGCAGTTCTAATCTTTCCACACGCTATTCAAAATGAGAAAAACAATTTGATATAGATACATTTTAAAGCATAGTCATCTAGGAGGAGGGACGCACACAGAAGGGGCTTGCAGTGTTACAGCAATGCCATATTGCTGCGTGTGTCTACACTAGATTTCCCAGAAATCATTGAAAAATGCTAAGAGTGACAGCAGTCCAGAGTGGGGCGAGATCTGAGCCACAAGTGGGAGGGTGATGCTGCTTGGGTTAATGCTGTGTACTCCTGTTAACCTGGAAAAAACACTAGATTTCCTTTTCTTTTTTTCCCTTTTTCCTCTTCTTTTTTTTTTCTTTCTTTTTTTTTCTTTCTCTTCATTTCTTTTTCACTTTCCAGTCGTTTTTTGCTTTCCCTTTTCTTTTTTCCTTTCCTCTACTTTCCTTTTCCTTTTCCCAACCTTTCCCTTTCCTTTTTATTTTCTTTTTCCTCCTATGTTCTTTTCCTTTCCTTTTTTCTCTTTCTTCTATCCTTCTTTTTTTTTTGTCTTTCCTCTATTTTTTTTTCTTTCCTTTCCACTTTTCCTTTGTTTCTTTTCCGTTATTCTTTCCCCTTTTCGTTCCCTTTTTTTAATCCCTATTCCTTTTCCTCGTTCCTTTCCCTATTCTTTTTTTCGTTCTCTTCCCCTTTTTCCCTTCCCATTTTTTTCTTTCCCTTTCCCCTTTTATCCTTTTCCTTTCCCTTTTTCTTTTCCCTTTTTTCCTACCTTTTTTCTTTCCTTTTTTCCTTTCCCTATTTCTTTTTTCTTTCCCTTTTCATTTTTTCCTTCTTTTTCCCCTTTCCTTTCCATTTCATTTCCCTATTACTTTTTCCTTCTCTTCTTCTTATCCTCTCACCTTTTTATATGAGGAGTGATCGGACCCATCGTGATCATTCTTCATTTGCTTACTAATGCATGTTTTCTGGTTGACCTTTACCTGCAGCCTTGGTCTACCTGTGCCATCTGAAGATTGGCCAATCTTTCTCACATACAGATGGCTGCACTTTTCTTTTGCGATATCTTTGTGTCCATACCAAGTCAGATCATCTCACAGTTGAAGTAGCTTGTCCTGACAATTTGATCCCGCCACATGTATATACATATGTATAGGAATATCGTATAATTCTGATTGGACTCTCTATGGTCTACTCTGCATATCACTGCACTTTGTGTTGTTAAACAAAACCAATACAGTTTATCCTCACTATTCATCTGCTGGCATTATTCCTCCAAGGCCGAAGAAGATTTTTCTTCCTTATTCCTTCACCTCTGTATGAAGTGCATCAATCGGCCTTGGGTCACAAGGGAGATAATGATCTGGTCATGTTGTTTTCCAGGAAGTTTGCTCATTTTAACAACTTTGAATGGGAAAATGTGTTCCAAAACATCGAAACAGAACAGAATAGGAAGGCAGCTCTTGGTTATAATCAGGAATGCATATATCATCCAAGTAATACATTATCGTGACATGAGGAGCTTAAATTGCATAACATTTTTGTATGAATTTGAAGCTGGTCTCTTGGCAGCACATACATTTTGGAGGCCATTGGAATTGGCCAGAAAAGGATCTGGAAAGAATTCCATTGAGGACATTTTTGTCTTGATGAATAACGTAGTCGGACCAATTTTCCTCTCATGCACAGCCCTCCCACCCCCTCCTCAGAATGTTTAACTGAGGCCTGGAACAGTGAGAATCTATCACACTGGGCGATGGGCTTTTACAGCTGTGAGGGCCTTAAAACCGCTCACTGGCTGATGTGCAAGGTTTTTTTTTTTTTCTTCTCACTTTCTCTAAAAGGAGACATTTGAAGGTCCTGAGCTGTCCATAAATTGCTTTTGTCTCCTAAACCTTAAAGTGTACCTAAACCTGAAACCTAAATAGAATAAATTACAGATTACTGGCTCATGGTATGGTAGCTGCGTAAGTTTTAATGGTTTCCCTTTATTTTCCTTTTATAATCACCTGGTTATCTTGCTAATAATACACTTCCTGTCACTAACTAGCTTTATATCACAGGTACGTTGGTCCAGCTTTGCACAATGTAAGCATGTATATCTTATACCTAAGGGACCGCTGTGGAAGGTGACCATCACTGTTGTGCACTCTGTGTGTTCAAATGAAAAAGGATCTGCATCTTCGTTTTTAACTCTTAGGGATTATCCTTCCAAAACTGAAATTCCTATTGCAGAGGAGGCCTAAAATGTGACTTGTATCTTAGTGCAGACTTCTGGGTGAATCAGTGAGCCAATCACACAAGCAGGAAATTACATTTCTGGGGGCATTCTGTACATCTAAACTGTACAGAACACCTTCAAGTTGGCATATTGTACTAACTTTTACAGAAAATTATAGCAGCTGCAGATTGAAAAGGAAAGGTCTTTTTTTTATAACATGATACTAAAGTTTTGTGTTTTTTTTTTTTGTTTTTGTTAAAATAAAAAACGTTTTACTTACCTGCTCTGTGCAGTGGATTTGCACAGAGCAGCCACGGATCCTCCTCTTCTCAGGTCCCTCTTCGGCTCCCTTCTGTTGAGAACACCCGAGCCGCAGCTCCCTGTGTGCATTCAGACATGAAACTGCGACCTGGCCCCGCCCCCTCTCTCCTCATTGGCTCACTGACTTTGACAGCAGGAGGATCCAGTGGCGTTTCACTGCCGTCTCAGCCAATAAGGAGATCAGCGTCCCCTATCTTGTTTCTTCACTCGGGGCCCGAAGCCCGAGTGTGTTTCTTTTCAGAGCCAGAGAAGCTATTGCATCAGGTTTCATCCATATCTCTGTGTGACATCTCCACCCATCATGTTGAGTGAACCAGAGACATCAAACACTGACAGCTTTCACAGCTCCCCACAGAGGGTAATCTGTCTGCTCATATGACCCTGCGCTGGAGGGGGTCCACCTTTTTCTGGTAAGGGTCTTCACACACAGATTGCCACTCTGATATTGTGATCCATCCGTCCACCATCCATGTCCCAGGGAGCTTCTTAATATCTCACCATATTATCTCCCACCTTGGAATTCATCACATATTGTTTGTGTGCACTTATCCATTTATGCTACCTATTGTGGATATTATCACATGTTTGACCCATTGCACCTTGTGATTTGATGAAATTTTTTTCACATTATGACTCCCAGTCTATTATAATGCATTTAAATATTTATGCATATGCATTATTTATGATTTTTTTCACGTTATTTATTTTTGTCTTTAGTGCAACTTTATTTATTTACTATTGCAGAGGAGGCCTAAAATGTGACTTGTATCTTAGTGCAGACTTCTGGGTGAATCAGTGAGCCAATCACACAAGCAGGAAATTACATTTCTGGGGGAATTCTGTACATCTAAACTGTACAGAACACCTTCAAGTTACCATATTGCATTAACTTTTACAGAAAATTATAGCAGCTGCAGATTGAAAAGGAAAGGTCTTTTTTTTTTTATAACATGATACTAAAGTCTTGTGTGTTTTTTTTTTTTTTTTTTTGTTAAAATAACAAACGTTTTACTTTCCTGCTCTGTGCAGTGGATTTGCACAGACCAGCCCGGATCCTCCTCTTCTCAGGTCCCTCTTCGGCTCCCTTTTGTTGAGAACACCCGAGCCGCAGCTCCCTGTGTGCATTCAGACATGAAACTGCGACCTGGCCCCACCCGCCCCCCCCTCCTCATTGGCTCACTGACTTTGACAGCAGGAGGAGCCAGTGGCGCTTCACTGCCGTCTCAGCCAATAAGGAGGGAGTGTCCCGGACAGCCAAGTCTCTCGTGCAACATCGCTGGATTGAGACGGGCTCAGGTAAATATTAGGGGGGCTGCTACACATATAGAATGCATTAAGATAAAAAAACATTCTGCCTTTAAAACCACTTTCAATTAAAACATAGTAATTGTATATGCTATACCAGTGTTTTTCACCCGGGGTGCCGTGGCACCCTGGGGTTCCTCAAATAATTCTCAGGGGTGCTGTGGCAACATCTCAGTCTTTATGCAACCCTGTGTAAACTCCCATGCACAGAGAGGAGAGAGAGCGTGCACACCCCGCACCTCCTCCAGGATCTCTTCTCCTCTCTACTTCTATGTGTATTATTGCTGGCAAAACAGAAAGCTGTGTGCCACCTGCCCACATCCTACCAATCAATGACATCATCGGTTTCTAAGGCCATGTTGGGCAGCACACACAGCTTTCTGTTTTGCCTCAATTAGTACACATAGCAGCAGGGAGGAGGAGAGAGTCGGAAGGAGGTGCGGGGTGTGCTCCCCCTCTCCTCTCTGTGCACTGGAGTTAATACCGAGTCGCACTCACATCTCAGTGTGCAGGGTTTGATTACTGCCCCCTTTCTCCTCCCTACACTGCTCCTGTACTGGCAGTACAGGTAGTAGGAGGGGGACTGAGGGGGGTTTGTGCTAAGAGGGAGCAATTTGGAAGCAATGGGTTTGTAGTAGGCTGGAGGATTTGAGGGGTTGTCCTGGGGAGGGGGGGTTTGGAGCAGGTTTTTGCTAGGAGTGGGATTTTGGGAGTAGAGAGTTTGTGCTAGGAGAGGGGATTGGGGGGGGGAGGGTTTGGTAGTTGTGGTAGGAGGAGGAATCTGGGGGGGGGGGGGGTTGTGCGCAGTGGAGGGATTTGGGGGCTTTGTGTGAAGAAGAGGAATTTTGGGGGGGGGGGGTTGTGCACAGTGGAGGGATTTAGGGGCTTTGTGTGAAGAAGAGGAATTTGGGGGGGGGGGGGGTGCGCAGTGGAGGGATTTGGGGGCTTTGTGTGAAGAAGAGGAATTTGGGGGGGGGGGGGGTTTGTGCGCAGTGGAGGGATTTGGGGGCTTTGTGTGAAGAGGAGGAATTTGGGGGGGGGGTGGGGTTTGTGCGCAGTGGAGGGATTTGGGGGCTTTGTGTGAAGAGGAGGAATTGGGGGGGGCGATTGTGCGCAGTGGAGGGATTTGGGGGCTTTGTGTGAAGAAGAGGAATTTGGGGGGGGGGGGGGGTTGTGTGCAGTGGAGGGATTTGGGGGCTTTGTGTGAAGAAGAGGAATTTGGGGGGGGGGTTTGTGCGCAGTGGAGGGATTTGTGGGCTTTGTGTGAAGAGGATGAATTGGGGGGGGGGGGGATTGTGCGCAGTGGAAGGATTTGGGGGCTTTGTGTGAAGAAGAGGAATTTGGGGGGGGGGGGTTTGTGCGCAGTGGAGTGATTTGGGGGCTTTGTGTGAAGAAGAGGAATTTGGGGGGGGGGTTGTGCGCAGTGGAGGGATTTGGGGGCTTTGTGTGAAGAAGAGGAATTTGGGGGGGGGGGGGGTTGTGCGCAGTGGAGGGATTTGGGGGCTTTGTGTGAAGAAGAGGAATTTGGGGGGGGGGGGGGTTGTGCGCAGTGGAGGGATTTGGGGGCTTTGTGTGAAGAGGAGGAATTGGGGGGGGGTTGTGTGCAGTGGAGGGATTTGGGGGCTTTGTTTGAAGAAGAGGAATTTGGGGGGGGGGGTTTGTGCGCAGTGGAGGGATTTGGGGGCTTTGTGTGAAGAGGAGGAATTGGGGGGGGGGGGGGGAATTGTGCGCAGTGGAGGGATTTGGGGGCTTTGTGTGAAGAAGAGGAATTTGGGGGGGGGGGGTGTGCGCAGTGGAGGGATTTGGGGGCTTTGTGTGAAGAGGAGGAATTGGGGGGGGGGGGGGTTTGCGCGGAAGGGTGGTTGGTGCTAGGAGAAGAAATTTGGGGAGGAGGGTTTGTGCTCGGAGGAGGAATTAGGGGGGGGGGGGGGGTTTGAGGGGAAAAGAGTTACAACCTAAGATCGCTGAACTCACAGACTACATTTGAGGGTTTGTTCACACCGGGTGCAGTGCGGTAAAACACGTGAAATTGCATGTTTTCCTGTACTACAGAAAGATGTGCTACCTTTTGCAGTCATGTGTGGGTGCCATTAATTCTTAATTATACTCCCATGCATCTAGCAAATGCATGTGTGTTCTCACCCATTAAAAAATGCAATATGCAGGAACATGCAAAAAAGCATGTGGTGCTGTGAGTGAACCCCATAGACTGGTAAACCCCAGGATTATGCACAGTTCTAAAGGATGCCTTGACTGAAAAAAGGTTGAAAAACACTGTGCTATACTATTTATTTATTTATTTTCTATTTTTTCCCTGATAAAAGTTGAATTACCCTTTTAAAGTCTTATGCATACTCTGGCCTTTACTCCAGCTCAGAATTCTGCATATAGCAGAGGCAAATGCCAGACAATGAAGTAGAATGCGACATGGCAATGTGTCTGGATTCAGCCTATTTTATACGCATGCCCCTAGGTATATGTGCTTATCTCCAATATATTGTACTTACTGACAGTACTGCTGATGCGGCGGTAGAGGACAGAAGACCCCTGTTGCATTATTGGGTATACGTTTTTTGTGTCACATAGCATGGCCCTGTAGAGGAACAAAAGATAGCAATTTCTGGTGATGGGCTTAGCAGTTAGCGCAATGCTGATGCCATACTTTTTTTCTTTTTGTAGTAGTAGTATAAAGGAAAAGGCTGTATAGTTTAATAATGTTACAGGTTATGCAGGTAGATGTAAATAGTTTTTAAAGCTGAATTCCAGCCTTCCCTTCAGTCTTGCACTGTTGTACGGGCTCTTCTCTATTATTGAAGTTGTTTACTCTGATTTTAATGCACATTGTGAACTTCTCACAGTGTGCGTTCAAAGCTGCAGCCAGTCAGGTAGAGCCTGCGTAATGGCCTGACTGGATGTCCAGCATCATCTAGCCCAGGGGTCTCCAAACTTTTTAAATAAAGGGCCAGTTTATTGTCCTTCAGACTTTAGAGAGGCTAGACTGTGGCCAGTGGGAGTGGAAATTTTCCTGACATCAGTGGGAGTAAAAATCACCATATTTAGTATTGGGGGGAAAGAATAGTGCCCCATCGTTGGTATCATTGGGAGGAATAGTTCCCCATTGTTGGTATTATTGGAAGGAATAGTGCCCCATTGTTGGTATCTTTGGGAGGAATAGTGCCCCATTGTTGGTATCATTGGGAGAAATAGTGCCCCGTTGTCTGTATCATTGGGAGGAACAGTGCTCTGTTGTCTGTATCATTGGGAGGAATAGTGCCCCATTGTTGGTATCATTGGGAGAAATAGTGCCCATTGTTGGTATTATTGGGAGGAATAGTGCCCCATCATTGGCATCATTGGCATCATTGGGAGGAATAGTGTCCCACTGTTGGTGTCAGTTGGCAGAATAGTGTCTCATATCAGTGGGAGGACTAGTGCCCCATTGTTGGTATCATTGGGAGGACTAGTGCCCCATCGTTGGCATCATTGGGAGGAAATAGTGTCCCATTGTTGGTGTCAGTTGGCAGAATAGTGTCTCGTATCAGTGGGAGGACTAGTGCCCCAAGGGCCGGTAAAGGAAAGTAAAGGGCCGCAGTTTGGAGACCACTGATCTAGCTCTTTCCTCCCCAGCCTCACTGTCTTTGGTCTGCCCCTATCAGTCAGCATCACATGTCAGTGTTGGCTAAGGCAGCTTTCAGTCACATACAGCCTGATCCTCCAGACTGACACCCATCCATCAAGGCATTTTGATTTGCTTGACCTACTGCTGATATTAATGTGTCTAAAATAAAGTATTCATTGAAAACTGAAAAGTTGATAAGGGGGGAAATTAAGGAACCAGGGAAGACAAAATATAAGCTTAAACTTCAGCTTTGATGGAGTTGCATATTAGGCCTCTTTCACACGGGGCAGATCAGTCATGATCCGCCCCGTGAACATCCGCTTGCTCAGCGGGGATAGCTCCGCCGATCCCCGCTGAGCAGGAAGATGACAGGTGCATCGCTGCACACTGTGCAGCGACGGACCTGTCAGAGCGCCGCTCTCCCCTATGGGGGGATCGGATGATGACGGTCCGTAGTGTCCGTCGTCATCCGATCCGATCCGAAAACGGAGGAAAAAGTAGGTTTTTCCTCCGTTACACTTTTCGGATCGGAGCGGGTCGGATGTCAGCGGACATGTCACCGCTGACATCCGACGCTCCATAGGGATGACTGTATGTCCGTTTTTCATCCGAAAACGGATGGATGAAAAACGGACATACGGATCATCCGTGTGAAAGAGGCCTTAAAAAGATAAAAGGCTGCACAAGGATATTGTTTGCTGCAGCTTTGCATCTGAGACTGTAATTAGCGTATAGTAGATGCAGGCATTTAATCTTTAAATAACAGAGCAATATGTTGCTGATCTGGGAAAAGAGAAGATGATTTTGGCTCGGGGCATTCTCTGTCACACAATCTGTTTTCTTCAGCTACTGTCCTATTAATCGAGTGTGTGACGCACATGTACACACAAACCCAAGGCAGGCGTGCACGGTTTTCCGCTGTAATAATTATAGACTCAGGGATATGAGTACATGTATAGAGATAAAGAAAGGAGATATTTAACCCTTACCTGAAGACAGCAGAGATTCCATGGAAAGAATTTCCATTGAAATGTATAATGTGTCTGTTGTTGGTGTGTGCTGAGATTATTCTTCAGGCAAGCGGCTAACTACACAGTTGAGATGCAGTACATTATTTATAAATTGTTCACGTGTCAAAGCATTTTTTTTTTTAGCGAGCCTTGTGATCCAGCCAAACAACATAGCCAGGTCCTTGACCTCCTCTGTAGCAGCACAGCCAGCTTAGTCAGGAACACACCCCCACTTGCTGATTGGACAGTGAAGGAGCAGCTTCTTGATGAGTCATAATTCTGGTCACATTGTCCTCTGCAGATTGGCTCCTAGGGCTGGCCCTCCCTCTCTGTGTAAGTGCCATTGTGCAGAGGTTTACATGAGGCTAATATCTTAACAAATTCAGATAATTGGAGTAGTTGCAAAAAAAAAAAAGGTTTCTTGATTTAATGAATATACAATTGTGTTTATTTCATTTCTGCCGGGAAGTTTTCACTTTAATGCCTCTAGCATGGCCATAATAATTTAATGAGGTTTATACTCAGGATCTTGTTTACAGAAAGATCCTGAGTAAAATGTTCTGTAAAGACCTTGGTAAAGGTGTGTATGGATGTATAAAATTCTTCTTCATCCTCTTCTAGTTGCCAATGTTGCAATATACGTGCATATGTGCGTAAAATTACTGCATTCAAATGCACAATATTCTATTTTTATTTTACTGCTCTTTACTTTTACCTGTATTACTGTGCTTTAGGACAACAATACACTTGTGTTCAAATTGGTAAAAAACTTACAATTGGGCGGGAGGCGCTAAAAATAGGTGGTTGCTGCCCACCTTAAGTTGCCATGGCAGCAAGACGTTGGCTGTACGTAAAATATATACCCACTGTGAATGCAATCCACCACAAATCACTTTACAAAGGAGCAAATAAGGGCTGCCGCAAAGGAAAACTAGACCTCGGGGTCATGTGTTAAAGGTACCAAGATACAACGAAATACTAAAACCAATCTTCTATTATACAATATACATAAAACCATTTGGCATAAAAATGATATAGTGAAAAGAAGTTGTATATCGTTTACAAATTCTCCCATTTAGGTTTTACTGTTATATGTATTATACTATGGAACTCCACCAGATTTTACAGCCCTTTACAGAATAAAGGGAGATCGTACCATTGCAATACAATTCAAGACAAGAAGGTTAGAATATTCCCTCTAAGGCCTGGTTCACACCTATGTATTTTTTAGCGCGTTTTCAGTTTTGCAGAAGCACTGCAGTCCATTTACCTTGGTTTCCTATGGGTCACGTTCACATCTGTGCATTTTATGGAAAGTGACAGAACTTTTTTCTGGTTTTTGGTTCCATAGACTTCAATGGATCAAAAACATATATTGAAAAACGCAAAATACACCTGGAATATGCAAACTGCAACCTGCATAGATTTGAACCAGGCCTCAATGCCACCTCCTCGTTAATACAGTCAAGCAAACAGTCAGTCATACACATCCATGTTGTGTGTTTCTCATTAAGCCACATGAAGCTGCCAAACATGGTGGACTAACAAGGGTCTGTCATTAAAACCACCCAGTCCTCTGATATAAAAGTGGAAATATTTAGAAGATGATGTGCTCTTAAGCAAGGGGAGACAAAGGGGGTCCTATGCCCGCAGGGGTAATTTAGTAAAAGACCAACCACCAGGGTTCCCATTTGATATTTGTACATATATGGTTGTGGTACCATACCTGCCCACTATATTTTATATTAGCTACTGTCTAAAATAGGGTTGATACTTGTACATACATGGATGTGGTACCTTACCAACCCACTATATTTCATGTTAGCTACATGAGCTCCTTACTATTTCCAGGTCAGTGACATCACTTGTAGTAAAGCTGAACAGGGTGACCTACAATGCCTGGTCCCAGGGTATGGCCAAGGTGTGAGAACAAAGCTGTTTCTATATGATGTTTCTTATGCAGGAATTTTATTTCTAGACATCATCACTTTGAAGCTTTAGTCCACAGATGAATAATATTTATTCTTAGGATAGTTGCTTACATGCTGTAATTTTTTTATCTCTGGGTAGGTTTGCTGGTGGGATCCTAGTATATGAACCCTCAGCTCTGTCCAGCAGTAGGAGTAAGGCTCCATGGTGGGTATCTAAAGCTAGACAATTTAGCTTCCGGCTCAAGTCTTGTAAATAATTTGGCCAAGAAACTATTTTCTAAAATAAAGTGTTACTAAACCCACAGCAGTTAAATCAGTCTGTATATACAGTAAAACATTCTTGTTATACTCACTGTGGAACCTAAGGGGTTAATCCTCTGCATTCTGTAAAAAGGCTGTTTGATCCTGTCTTCTCTGATACTCCCCTTCTTTTACTGTCCCTAAAACATCTCCTGGTCGTACAGAGCCTTGGGGCACTCTGTACATGCTCAGTTTGGTGTGTATTGTTTTTGTTTTGTTTTTTTATTTTGGGAGGGTGCATGTGATCAGCACAGGGCCAATCCGCACTGCCCAGGCGGGGGCCAGCGGTCCTGCAGCCTCATAGGACAGTCAGAGGAGAATGAAAACTCCTCCTACAAGCTTTAACCAGTGCTTGGCCAGAAATTTGCATCCTTTTCTTCCCCCACAAATAGAGCTTTCTTTTGGTGCCATTTGATCACCTCGGATTTTTATTTTTTGCGCTATAAACAGAAAAAGAGCGACAATTTTGAAAAAAAACCCAATATTTTTTACTTTTTATTATAATATATATTTTTGGGACCATTGACATTTATACAGCGATCAGTGCTATAAAAATGCACTGATTCCTGTGTAAATGTCACTGGTAGTGAAGGGGTTAACAATAGAGGGCGATCATGGGGTTAACTGTGTGTTCTGACTGTATGGGGATAGGACTGAGTAGGAGAGGAGACATATCGCTGTTCCTACTTACTAGGAACAAACAACATGTCTCCTCTGCTCTGACAGCACCGGGATTTGTGTGTTTACACACACAAATCCCGGTGCTGGTGCTCATACACGCAGTCGCGACCGCCGACCACGCGCATCGGGTCCCACAATGCCTGTTGAGGTGCTACAAGTGCATTATGGGTGTCCTTATTGTAATGATATATGTACTTGGAGTTGCCATAATTATTCATCACAAACAGATGCTCTGTATTGTGATGAACTCCTTCGCGTGTGTTATACTCCTTCTCCTTGGGTGGTTGGTATCTGAAAAATTGTTGGCCATTCAGGGGAAAGTGAGAGCATCTCTTTTAAGCCTACCTCGCCTCCACCCAGTTATACTCCTCATCACAGTACTCTTACAGCTTTTCTCTTATGCAGCTGACACAGAATACCAGGAATTGACGTTTTCAGGGAGCGATTATGTCTCGACTCCATCATGTGACACTTGTTGGCTGCTAGGTCTAAGTACTGCATCATGGGAAGGGGTAACATACTTTCCCATACCCAAATTCATTGAGGATTGTTCATAAACTGCAGTGGAGTGCTGTAAAGGCAAGTATAAGCGGACCAGGGGGTGGGCTTTAAAGGGACCCTTTGCCCTGTGCCCTGAATGGGTACAGTGACGCAGTCTCTTTAACCACTTGCTTACTGGGCACCTAAACCCCCCTCCTGCCCAGACCAATTTTCAGCTTTTAGCGCTGTCACTCTTTGAATAACAATTGCACGGTCATACAACACTGTACCCAAATGAAATTTTTATTATTTTTTTTCCCCACAAATAGAGCTTTCTTTTGGTGGTATTTGATCACCTCTGGGTTTTTTATTTTTTGTTAAGACCGAATTAAAAAAAAAAAAATACAAAACCGTTTTATATTTTGTTAATAAAGTTTGCAAACAGGTAATTTTTCTCCTTCATTGATGTACGCTGATGAGGCTACACTGATGTGCACTGATGGGCACGATAGGCTGCATTGATGGGCACTGATAGGCACTAATAGGCGGCACTGAGATGTGGCACTGATGGGTGGCACTGATGGGCGGCACTGAAGGGCATTTATATGTGGCACTGAAGGACACTAATAGGTGGCACTGATAGGCATGATGGGTGGCAGTGATGGGCACTGATAGGCTACACTGATAGGTAGCACTGCTAGGTGGCACTGATGAGACACTGATTGGCACCACTGGTGAGCATTGATAGGTGGCACTAGTGGGCATTGATAGGTGGCACTGATGTACTGGTGGGCACTGATTGGTGGGGACTGTGGGCACATATGAGGCTGCTTCGCCTCTCTCTGCTCGGGACCAATGTCTCTTCAACAGAGGCCGGTGATCGGCTTTTTTTTTCTCCTCACGCTGTCAGCGTGAGAAGAAAAAAAATACGATTACGATCCTCTGTTTACATCACGTGATCAGCTGTCATTGGCTGACAGCTGATCACGTGGTAAGGGGTCGGGATTGACCCCTTACTCCTATCTGTGATCACCTGAGTCTCATTGACTTGGGTGCTCACAACGCACGCCGAGCGCGCCCTGCAGGGGGGCGTGGCCAGCTTGCAGGGGAGGACATCTATTGACGTCCTCCCGGCAAAGCAGATCCGCGCTGTAGCCATCATTCGGCTATAGCGCGGATCTGATGTAGTTAAAGTGGTTGTAAACTCCATTTATGAAATTTGACCTAAGCACATATATCTGTAGTGTTTACTTATCTCTCTTCAAACTCCGAGTGCTGTGTCTTTCTGCTGCTCTGTTCCTCTGTTATCAGCATGTTAACTTCGGACAGGTTCTCCGACACATGAGATAACAACAGCTGAACTTTTGTGTCAGGGAGGGAGCTTAGAGATGGATAAGCAGAGAGCTAGTCTATTCATAATACAGCTCTGCATGTTGCTTCGTTCCTCTCCCTATGTGGAGGGGGGGTTTGTATGTGCCTTTCCTCCAATCAGCTCTCCCACAGTGCAAGCCCAGACTCCACACCCATCCTTATGTGCTGCTGAAAGAGGAAGAAAGATTTTTAATGTGATCTGCACTTTCCAAAGAGCGTAGAAAGGGAAAGACAGCAGATATACATAAAAGTTATGTAGGAGGATTTGGGCTTACATCTCCATCTGTGTATTATCTGAGGCTGTTCACTTCACTGGGTATAAGAGAGGGTTTACAACCAATTTAAGCCCTGGTTCACATTGGAGCGATTTGGCATGCGATGTGACATGTCACATCGCATGCCAAATTGGCGACAATTGCACCGTCCGAAGCATTTGCGGCGCTGCACCAATTCCCAAAAGCAGTTACTGTACTACTTTTTTGGCGACTTTAAGGTGCGATTTCTATAGATATCTGTGCAGAAACCCGCGCAAATGTTTCTGAAATCGCCCCCAAAGTCGGGACTGACATGCGGGAATGAAATGGTGCGAGTTCAGCTGAACTTGCATGATTTAATTCCCGCGGTCAGTGTGATTCCAGGGTGACAGCATTAAGTGCCATTTAAGTGGCACAGTGTGAGGTTGTCACCCTATGCAAAGTAGTGATGTCCAGGCAGAATCAACAGGTGTGTATTCCTACACAGAGCACTCACACATACAAATTATTGAGCTCATTGTGAAAGGTGTGTAAGTGTCCTATGACACTTGGAAGGTTTGGTTTACCTATGTTTACACGTTAGAAACCAACGATCATTCTCTAAGGACGTATCTACTCTCTGTATGCAGAAAAACCTACAATAATAGTATTAATCATCATTTCTTGTTTAAGCGGTACACCTCCCCTATATTAAGAGTAGGCTTTTCAGATGTTAGCGCAGTGCAGATTACAGTTAATCATCATGGTAGGTGGGCAGTCATGAGCTCATCTTGAGCAGTGGGTGGCTCATCACCTTTCTTATCTGCCAGATGCAGCATCTGTTATCTATCATGGCTGTGTGCTCTTAATAATAACAGAGGATAGTGAAAGTCTTTCAGGACTGGAAGAGTGGGGCCATCTGTGAAAGCCAGGGACCCTCATGTGACCCTCATGTGACTGCATGTACCTTCCAGGCTGTTCCTCCGCTCCCTGAGAACCCCAAAACCAGGGGTGCTCTAATATGCAAATGATGACTGGCTTTGGGATCAAATTTCTTAAAGCAGAACTCCGGGAGTTCAAAAAATGGGTTTTATGGGATTTTTAACCCAAGAGGCTTCTTCCGTTAGTTGACAGTGCAGTCATATTCAGACTTCATGGAACCTCGTACTTTTTACTTTCAAGCTGTCCAACACTGACTAAGTACATAAAAGGGAACAAATAAAAGGGACCATACTGCTGTAACACTTCACTGGCAAAGGAATGAGAATTTGGAAGGAAAAGAAGCAGGGGGATAGCCCAGTCATGTGACCTCTCCTTCAATCATGGAGCTCTCTTTGCTGCGATAAGCATAGAGATTTCCATGAAGCATAGCAGGTTCTACATTGCGGCCCACATTGAATAAATGGGCTGTAAAATGTTTGCTATGGTAGACCTTAAAGTAGCACTATAGGTAAAGCTGTTTTTTCATTGGTGATAAAGTAAGGGAGGGTTATAACCCCTGTTGGTTTGTTCTTTGCCATCTGTGCCCCATTGGGGAGATTTACCTTCACTTCCTGTCCCATAACCAAAACGGGAAATGAGAGGAAATCACTGCAAATTAAGGGAACCCCTTGGGGACTCCCGGGTCACCAGAACTAGGAAGATTTCCCCTCAATTACTTTTCTGGGGACAGCCCAAAATTTGGGATTTTATTTTTATTTTCACTCTCAGTGATAATGGTAAACAGAACAAAAAGAAAGGATGAATCTGCTATATGGGGGCACAGGCAGCAATAAAAACTGACAGGTGTTTTAAGCCATCTCCACTTTATCCAAATCTAAAGAAAAAGTTTTGCCTTTAGTTATACTTTAAAGCATGATGAGAATATCAGACAAATGATCGTCCATTTTTTTTTTTTGCAGGCTAGTATCATATTGAAAACCAGTAGGTTACTAGTTAAGAAAAATACTGAACTTCGGAAGTGATTTATTATTATTATTATTATACAGGTTTGTGCAGCGCTTTACAGTATGTATTGTATTGCAATGTATTCTTGCATTTCCGAGCTTGCGTGGTCTTTGTCTTCTGATTTTTTTCGGACGTATACTGTGCTAATTAAATGAAAATCGCTATTTCTGGTATCGTACAAGAAAAAAATTTGAGTTTGTCCATTCCGATATTGTTGGATGAACTGTCGTGATCAGCTCTCGAAAGCTGTGTACAAACAATCAGATTATCGCACGATCGATTCGAAAGCAGTATTTTTCATCCTATTTTCTCATTGTGTGTACTAAGCCTAACATAGAATGGATAATATTACTTGCTCTCCTTTATACAGTGGGGATGGAAAGTATTCAGACCCCTTTACATTTTTCACTCTTTGTTATATTGCAGCCATTTGCTAAAATCATTTAAGTTCATTTTTTTTCCTCATTAATGTACACACAGCACCCCATATTGACAGGAAAACACAGAATTGTTGACATTTTTGCAGATTTATTAAAAAAGAAAAACTGAAATATCACATGGTCCTAAGTATTCAGACCCTTTGCTCAGTATTTAGTAGAAGCAACCTTTTGATCTAATACAGCCATGAGTCTTTTTGGGAAAGATGCAACAAGTTTCTCACACCTGGATTTGGGGATCCTCTTCCATTCCTCCTTGCAGATCCTCTCCAGTTCTGTCAGGTTGGATGGTAAATGTTGGTGGACAGCCATTTTTAGGTCTCTCCAGAGATGCTCAATTGGTTTAAGTCAGGGCTCTGGCTGGGCCATTCAAGAACAGTCACAGAGTTGTTGTGAAGCCACTCCTTCATTATTTTAGCTGTGTGCTTAGGGTCATTGTCTTGTTGGAAGGTAAACCTTCGGCCCAGTCTGAGGTCCTGAGCACTCTGGAGAAGGTTTTCGTCCAGGATACCCCTGTACTTGGCCACATTCATCTTTCCCTCGATTGCAACCAGTCGTGCTATCCCTGCAGCTGAAAAACACCCCCACAGCATGATGCTGCCACCACCATGCTTCACTGTTGGGACTGTATTGGACAGGTGATGAGCAGTGCCTGGTTTTCTCCACACATACCGCTTAGAATTAAGGCCAAAAAGTTCTATCGTGGTCTCCTCAGACCAGAGAATCTTATTTCTCACCATCTTGGAGTCCTTCAGGTGTTTTTTTTAGAAAACTCCATGTGGGCTTTCATGTGTCTTGCACTGAGGAGAGGCTTCCGTCGGGCCACTCTGCCATAAAGCCCCGACTGGTGGAGGGCTGCAGTGATGGTTGACTTTCTACAACTTTTTCCCATCTCCCGACTGCATCTCTGGAGCTCAGCACAGTGATCTTTGGGTTCTTCTTTACCTCTCTCACCAAGGCTCTTCTCCCCCGATAGCTCAGTTTGGCCGGACGGCCAGCTCTAGGAAGGGTTCTGGTCATCCCAAACGTCTTCCATTTAAGGATTATGGAGGCCACTGTGCTCTTAGGAACCTTAAGTGCAGCAGAATTTTTTTGTAACCTTGGCCAGATCTGTGCCTTGCCACAATTCTGTCTCTGAGCTCCTCAGGCAGTTCCTTTGACCTCATGATTCTCATTTTGCTCTGACATGCACTGTGAGCTGTAAGGTCTTATATAGACAAGTGTGTGGCTTTCCTAATCAAGTCCAATCAGTATAATCAAACACAGCTGGACTTATATGAAGGTGTAGAACCATCTCAAGGATTATCAGAAGAAATGGACAGCACCTGAGTTAAATATATGAGTGTCACAGCAAAAGGTCTGAATACTTAGGACCATGTGATATTTCAGTTTTTTTTTTTAATAAATCTGCAAAAATGTCAACAGTTCTGTGTTTTTTTGTCAATATGGGGTGCTGTGTCTACATTAATGAGGAAAAAAAATGAACTTAAATGATTTTAGCAAATGGCTGCAATATAACAAAGTGTGAAAAATTTAAGGGGGTCTGAATACTTTCCATCCCCACTGTAAGTACACCCTGGCCTTGATGTTTCTGAAATAATCCTGCATACCGTACGTTTGCAGCATATTTAGACTTTGCAGACATTAAGGCTGGGTTCACATATGTGCGAATTGGAATGCGGGTTTCCCATGACAGGCGAGTGTGACCGGGGCGGCCGCGGACTGCATTCAAAAAGGGTCCTGTGCGTCTTTGGTTCTGATTCAGGTGCAAATTCAGGAAAAAATTTGGACCCGATTCTCACCTGAACCAGTGACCAGGAATGCTCTGGACCCCAGGTATATATGTGAAACCAGCCTTAAAGTCCAGTCTTGACTGGTTCTCTTGTACATTTTTTGCAAGTCCAACGTTTTTACAGATTTTACTGAGTGTTTGATATGGCGTTATGGTTAGCAGTGGGGTTTATTTTTGGAGCACGAGTGACTTAGTAAGTGGAGACAGATTCCCCCACGTCTGGCTCTCCGCTGTGCAGATAAAACATGCTGGATGGAAAGCCATCTGTTTATAGGGGTCATAGCCTTACTCATTAGTGATCCAGTGAATGTACTTTGGATAATAGTCATAAGAGAAGTGTATAAAGATAGAATAAGCATCGTCTCTTCATTATGGGTAGTGATTTCGCTCACAGCTGGCACAGGGATGGCGCATCATGGTCATCTATATGCAAAGAATAGAACTGTTGGGAGGAACCACACAGGCCAATGGGAGCTGCATGATTCTCACACATGGACCATTAGACAGAATTGTGAATTGGTATTCATAAAATCAGATGTTTTCAGATGTGTATTTTTAAGAGGAATGGTTAAGGTGTGCCTGTACTTGGTGGGGGGAGGGGTCTACCCCCTTTTTTAATTGTGTGTGGACCAAGAAGAAGGCTTTAGCCACCCCAAAAAGCTTGCATCAAAGACGATGCTTAACTGTGTTGTTCAGAGGAATGTCAAGTTTATATGCTATCCTTGCTGTACATTCCTATCTGTCAGGTGGTCCTGTGTTATTTCAAAATATAATAGCAAAAAAAAAAAAAAAGTTAAACTAACATTGAAAGGGAGGGTGCGGTACTTGGGAGACAACACTTAACGCACAAGCAGTACTGGATTTCTACCATAATGACTTACTGCCTGGAGGTATCAAAGGGGGTACTTCATAGAGGAAGATGTATATGTGTGTTAGAGAACCTGGGTGGGAAGAGGCAGGAAGGTCATTACAGATGATTCTGCACTATCTGTAAAGAACTCTGCTAAACGCTATTTGCATCTAAAAGCATTCTTTTTTTTTTTTTCAAAATTGTAATTTATTGGGTTATAAAAGGACAAATATAAACTTGTTAATAATGCACAATGCACTAATAAAGAAAACATAATGATAACAGAAAAAAAAGTAAAAAGAAAAAAAAGAAAACAATATAGAAATAGTAAATACAGATGAACAGTGTCCATAAATACAGAGCACAGAAGTGATCTGTATAGCTTATCAGAAATATATAAAATAAGCAACTCATAGGTAAATAATAGGATTCAAAACCAGGGAGCAGTCATAAAGATAAAAAGGCAAAGGTTTTTATGGAGGGTATATGATAAATAACATAAAATCCCAGAAGGCACCAAATGATATATACAGAAATGGGAGGGGGAGAAGGGAATATGATCAAAAAATAGTGTAATGTTAATACAATTTAAGATGTGGCAGTTGGCATAGGGGTCCCATATTTCGATAGATCCCAAGGTTCCCAAACATTATCAAATTGGGAGATGGAATCGTGTACAGGGGCCGTTAAAAATTCCATCCTCCGAATCTCAGCCACTAGGTGGAGGAATCTGGACCACAAAGGAGGTGTGTTGGACAGCCAGCACAATGGAATAAGCCTTTTGGCAGCTAACAAAATACAAGAGATTAACCGATTGACTTTTTTGGTTAAGCCTGAAAAAGGAAGACCCAACAGACAATTTAAGGGATCCAGCGGAAGGGACACATCCACCACTTTCGATATGAGTAGCTTCACATCATGCCAGAAAGGTTGAATCAAGGAACATTGCCAAAAAATAAGAAATAGTGAGCCTGTGTCAGTTTCGCAACGCCAGCAACGCGGCGAAACTGAGGGATCATATTTGTGAACGACATCAGTAGTTTTATACCAAAACATGAGGATCTTAATGGACGTTTCCCTTTGTGTTATGCATTTGGAGGACTTAAAAGTAGAGGACCAAATCCTATCCCATACCTGGACCGTGATGGGCTGGCCCAATAAATGGGACCACCTTTTCATATAGTGGTGTGTGGTCACAGTAAGAGGGATCAACTCATGGAGGATATGTTGGATAGAGGATATTAAATGTAGTTGATGGGGGCCCTGAGCGCATAAATATTCAAAGGCGGTTGGTTTATCAAGAGTCAGGGTTGGAGATTTGGAGTGAAAGAAATGTCTAACCTGTAAATAAAAATGAAAAAGTTGGGAGGGTATATCAAATTTCTCACATAGAGTATCAAAAGTATGTAATCTCCGCGTGATAGGATGAACCAAATTCCGTAGCTGAAAAAGAGGGGTGTTAAGCCATGGGAATACCCTACCCAGGGACATACTGTCTGATTGGGTTAAACAGCACATTCACAAGGGGAGGGCAGGGTGAGGCAAGAGAATAGCTTTTGAGACATTTACGCCAAATGGTGATTCTTTTTTTTTTAACAGAAACGTTTTTATTTATTTCACAAATTAAGTAGTGTACATACATCAAACAAAAAAAAAAGGAAAATCGTGAGGCACAAAGTACAGTGCAAAGCAATTAAAATGTGTACAGCTCGTAGTAAGTTCTAATCTGTATATACATAGTGCACTACATCCTGTGTAGGTATTTCAACAAGCTTAAGCAATTATTAGTTGACCAGACAATCAGAAATATTAAGCAGGTTTGCTAACCAGGGGGAAAACGGGGAGTGGGCCAGGAAGAGAAGGGTGGGGGGTGTAGATAAAGATAAACTTCTTAGGGCATTTTCGGCTCATATATGTGAGTTTATACAGGGGTGAAATAGACTTATGGATGCGCGCTTGTAATATTTTATGACAGGGGTGAAATAGAGTCAACCATAGACTTCCACTGTGAGACTTTGGGGGACCCCACTTGTTACCATTTGGATAGAATGACCTCGGCTGAAGGCACCACTTGGAACCCTACAGGGTTTTAAGGAAATCGGTTCTGTTAAAGGGACCAGAGTGTTCAGTGTCTAAAACACTTAGGCAAGTGAGTATTTTGACAAAATCATAATTTTGTTTTGCATATTGTCCAACTCCAAGCTGTATAAACTTGAATGCTTATTGGATTTAAGCATATCAGGTGATGTGTATTTGTGTACTGAGGGAGGGTGTGACCTAAGGAGACCAACACTCTATATCAAGGTGTGCATGATTATGGCAAAATGGGCCAAAAAAGAGATTTGACTGACTCTACAAAGTAAAAAATTGTAAAAAGTCTTTCAGAGGGATGCAGTACTCTTGAAATTGCTAAGATATATTGAGGTGTGATCACAGAACCATCAAACGTTTTGTTGCAAATAGTCAACAGGGTCACAAGAAACGTGTTGAGAAAAAGACGCAAATTAACTGCCAAAGATTTGAGAAGAATCAAACGTGAAGCTACCAGGGACCCATTATCCTTCAGTGCTGTCATATGCCAGAACTGCAACCTATCTGGAGTGCTCAGAAGTACAAGGTGTTCAGTGCTCAGAGACATGGCCAAGGTAAGGGAGACTAAAACCCGACCACCACTGAACATAACAAAAGTTGAAATGCCAAAACTGGGCCAAGAAATATCTGAAGACATATTTTTCAAAGGTTTTATGGACTGATGAGATGAGAGTGACTCTTGACTGACCAGATGGATGGACCTGTGGCTGGATCAGTAACGGACACAGATCTCCATCCTTTTATCTCCACTCAGACGCCAGCAAGGTGGAGGTGGGGTACTGGTATGGGCTGGTATTACTAAAGATGAGGTAGTTGGACCTTTTCAGGTTGAAGATGGACTCAAAAACAACTCCCAAACCTACTGCCAGCTTTTTGAAGACACCTTTTGAAGACACCTTCTTCAAGCAGTGGTACAGGAAAAAGTCTGCGTCTTTCAATAAGACCATGATATTTATGCAGGACAATGCTCTATCACATGCTTTGAAGTACTCCACTGCATGGCTAGCCAGTAAAGGCTTTAGATGATAGAATAATGACAAGCCGCCTTCCTCACCTGATCTAACCGCTACTGAAAACTTGTGGGCCCTCCTTAAATAGGAGATTTATGCTGAAGGAAACCAGTACACCTCTCTGAACAGTGTCTGGGAGGCTGTGGTTGCTGCTGCACAAACAATTGATCGTCAACAGGTCAAGCCAACAGACTCCCTGAATGGAAGACTTCTTGAAAAGAAGGGTGACTATATTGGTCAATGTTTGTTTTTTTGGGGTTTTTTTTGTTTTTTAAATGTCGGAAATGTTTATTTGTAAATTTTGGGTTGTTTGTTTATTATTCTCACTTTAACAGATGAAAATAAAGTGAAATTGGAAAATTTTCATTTTTCATTTAGTTAATAATGAAATTATTCCTCAAAAATCCAGCTTATCTAAAAATTGTGCACGCAGTGTATATATTGGATATATAATATATAAATATATTGGATTTTATGCATGAAAGTGAGTGAAGGGGAGAACAATTGCCTTTCCCATAGTGACTCAGACCTTTCCCTTTGTACTCTAGACTTATAAAATCAGCATTGGATTGACTGCATTGGTGAATATTGTGGCTTCCTCTTGAGATATTTTCATAAATGAGATGTGATGTATTTATCCTAGAATCCTGGCGGTACAGGATTGTCCTTAGTACCGTCTTATAAATAACCCTCCAGTGGCGGCTGGCTCTATAAATGGCTGCAGCTGCTACTATTTTCAGCATGTCTCTTCCAGTGTGCTGACTATTCCAGTCACATTCACAGTCACGTGACGAGGTAAAGGAAAGGCTGCAGTGACATCAGAGAGGCTTCCGTCAGCTGTCACTGCATCCTCCAGGCTGAATGAGACCTGCTAATTCATGATGAGCTTTCCCCTGATAAATGTGGAGAGGTGCTCGGATCTTCAGCAGAGTCCTCTGAGCCTAGTATCCATCCTAATCCCCATCTCCCTGCCAGCTGCACCTGCGTCCAGGCCCTTGATGTCCGCGGATCCTTTTATCTCCTCTCACCCATCGCCCAGTGTAATTGGCAGGTTTCATACACACACGCTGCTAAACTGCTCAAGTGGGATTCATTTGTAAGCCTCTCGCTGTAGTGAACAATGGCAACACTGAACAAGTGGACATGACTTTGACATGTCTGGCGGATACAGGAGAAGCAATGAGTCTTGTTGTTTTTTTTTTTTTTTTCATTTTCTTTTTGGACAGACTGTCCTAGTTTTATGCTGTGTGTTTTTTATGATGAGTCTTTAACCCCATCACAGCATGGATAGTTTTTGCCTTTGCTAACTGTAGTTTTATAGAGAAGGCTTGTGGCAACATTGCTTTGCAGGTGATCAGGGCGGAATGACAGCTGTGGTAGCTTTTAGTTCCTGTTCTCTAAAACAGGGGTCTCTAAACTTTCTAAACACAGGACCAGTTTACTGTCCTTCAGATTTTAGGGGCCGTTCTGTGGCCAGTTGGATTAGAGATTGTGCTGGCATCAGCGGGAGTAAACAATGCATTTTTGATATTAGGTGGTGGAATAGTGCCCCATCATCGGTGTCAGTGGGAGGAATAGTGCCCCATCATTTATATCAGTGGGAGAAATAATTCTCCATCATTTTATATCAGTAGGAGGAATAGTGCCCCATCGTTGGTGTCAGTGGGAGGAATAGTGCTCCATCATTTATATTATTGGGTGAAATGGTGCCCCATCGTTGGTGTCAGTGGAGTGAATGGCGCCCCATTTATATAAGTGGGAGGAATAGTGCCCCATCATTGGTGTCAGTGGAGGGAATGGCGCCCCATCATTTATATAAGTGGGAGGAATAGTGTCCCATCGTTGGTGTCAGTGGAGGGAATGGCGCCCCATCATTTATATAAGTGGGAGGAATAGTGTCCCATCGTTGGTGTCAATGGGAGAACTAGTGCCCTATCACTGATGACATTAGCAGGAATTATGCCCCATTGTTTGTGTCAGTCGGAGGAATATTGCCCTGAATGTCAGATAAAGGCAAGCAAAGGCCACAATTTGGAGACCACTGCTCTAGAACATACATTCTCATGTGATCCTTGCAGGCCATGTTGGCCGAGATATGTCCCCTTGTTCCTTTCCTTTTTATACTCAAGGAATGTATATTGTATATTTTCAATATGCTATTTTCAATAAAAACATTGGAAAAGAACATACATTCTCAACCAGGATTTCATAGAACCCT
>NC_133333.1:168657882-168763087 GCF_042186555.1 Aquarana catesbeiana | reverse complement strand
AGGGGGGGGTAGAGTAATAGATAGGACCTATGATATAGATCCAGGTGACAAGACGTCAGACTGAAAAGAAAATGAAGGATGGCACACAGGTAATGCGGGTCATCACTTACCCCCTACAGCATTGATCGACGAGAGAGGTAAAATGGAGTAAGAGGAAAACATACGGTAATGTGGATCGTGGCATTCAATGGATACAAACGATCCGGTGCGCTCATCGGTTAATGGTTAAGGCTCCACAGGGCTGAGGTCAATGGTATAAACAAGAGCAAACAATACCACAGCGGCTGTAATGGAGTAGGGAAATTTTTTGTATTCCACAATGGTAACGAGGGAGGAGGGGGGAAAAAAAAAAAAAATAGTTATCCACAAAACAGAGGGGGACAACAGCGGTGACTCAATTAAAATAAAGAGTACCATAACATAGGTAATGAAGGTAGGTAACCAATATCAGAAGATGTCAGGGTAACAGATTACATGTAGTCCGCAGTGAGCAGAGAATATTAGAATATCAGCAAAACAGCACACACAACATATGCAGCGCCACTGTGTATAAGGGCGGTAATAACCAAGCCCAACATGGAAGAGAGGGGAGGTAAAGGAGGGGAGAGACCAACCAGCGGGGAAGGAGGCAGGAGGAGAAGCATGGAGAGGGTGAAACTTACCCCAAATACTGCTCCTCATGGAGCGCGGCGTCAGAGGGCTATAGGCTCATACAGCGGCCGTGTCCGGCCGCTATAAGAGCACCCCAACCCGGAAGTCAGGGACGGCCTGGAGGGGTGTTTAAATTTAAAGCTACCGCATGGGTACCCCTCTACTCTATCACGCTCTACCTGTTTTGTGGCTTAGTGATCCACACTAAAATCATTTATTTAAACATTTTATCCACCAGAGGCTGTTTTGTTACCCCTGTGTTCGTCGCAGGGGGAATTGTTTGGGGCCCCATATGCCCACAGAGAATATTTGAACGGGTGAGCCTGTCCTTTTTATATTCTACTTGTA
Source organism: Aquarana catesbeiana (assembly GCF_042186555.1). Classification (NCBI taxonomy): domain Eukaryota; kingdom Metazoa; phylum Chordata; class Amphibia; order Anura; family Ranidae; genus Aquarana; species Aquarana catesbeiana. The sequence continues at coordinate 168,762,088 of NC_133333.1, read as the reverse complement.
CTTTATTGTTTATTGTATTATCTAATGATTGCGCTGTAATTACCACACTAAAAAATTCTATGCATCTGTGAATTGTTGTATATTCATTACCTGTCTCCTATGCTACATTATAGACTTTACTCTCCTGAGGAAGCGGTGAATACCGCGAAACCGGTCGAGAATCCAAGTCACTTTTGCAATCTCTGTTATCACTGGATGCAATTTATGTGGTTGTATACATTACTCTGTCCTGTATCACAACTGTATATGTGATTATTATTGTAATATTTAGATATATATATCTTTTTTTAAAAATGGCTTTCTATTAAAAATACAGTTTTTATCCTACTATTTCCCTCCATTCCTTTGTACTAATATCTAACTATCTTTAGTACCGTAATAGTCCCCTTGTGTTCTTTTTTTTCCTGTGTGTGGGGGGTGGGGACAATTGCCGACAGAAGCAGCGAACTGCGGCTCTCCCCACTTCCTGCCTCCTCTTGCTAGTAGATTTTTGGGATGATGGTACTTTATATTCGGTAACCTAACTTTTTGACCATAGGCGCTTTCCCCTACAGGTATTCATTCTCTTGTAGAAGTCTCCAATAAGGGTTGCCAAGTGATTGAGGAGACTAAAAAAAAATTTGCTTCCAATACTTGACAGCAATCTGAGACACACAGGTTAAGTATATGACAATAGCACCAAATATAGACTGCATCTGGAACAACCTTTGCGATCTGTGCACGTAGTCCCACATACTCACTCCTCATATTTGCTGCACCATCAAATGATTCACCAGCAATTTTTTGGAAACCTTAACCAAGTACATCAAAACAGGACATCAGAAGTTCATAAAATTATTTTCCAGTAGCATTTTTAACAGGGAGAATCACCACAAGCCGTTCTTTAATTTCTTCACCTTTTACATATCTCACAACCACTGTTGCTTGATCTACGATTCCAACGTCCTGTGTGGAGTCAGCCTGTATACTGAAATGTTTCTCTCCTATTTCAGACACAAATGAGGTTTTCATCGATCGAACTATTGCTGAAAATATTTTTTTTACTGTCTTACTGGACAAAAATGTTATACGAGATCCACGTCCAGATGTCTGTTTTCCTGATGTTTTTCTGTCTTTCAATCACTGTTTTCTTTTTTCACTGTCCTGAAAGCATTTATCAAGGTGATTTTTTAGAGAAACATCATACTGCAATAGAAATAGGACAATTTCCAGAAAGTTCCCATGGTTTATTTTACTGTTATATAAATTGTACAGTGATTCATTAGTGCCATGGGCACGAAATGGCAAACCCTGTTTTACAAGCAATTTTACTATATCAAATATTTGGTTTAATACCTCAATATTTTGAAGTATCTCCTTCTTTCTTTTGTAGGCATGAGCCTGATTTATTAATGTGTCAATGCTATTCTTTTTCATGGTGAAATAAGCACTAACAGCATCACAATGGCTTTTAGAAGATTCATGCTTATTTGCTGCCAGATAGCAATGTCGAAAATTAGTCCAACCACTAGTGAACGAGGAAGAGGAATCAGAAAAGGCAATGCAAATACTGCAAAAAAAATGCTTCTAACTTTCGATTCTTCATCTTACAACTTAGCCATGATCACTTACTACGTTCCCCATTAGGCTTTTTGCAGTAATAAAAGTCCACTTTTTTCAACAAAATAGATTTTTTCTCCTATAGAACATGCAGGAGGAAGACTAAAAGGTATTTCTGATGCATCACTTATCACAGTTTCTGATATGTCTTCTTCTGGTGTGATACATTCTAATTCAGGAAGGTCTTCAAAAACATCTGGGTCATTCAAGCGGAGCGCCGCCGAAAATTTTTTTTTTAAAAGTCAGCAGCTACAAATACTGCAGCTGCTGACTTTTAAAACATGGACACTTACCTGTCCAGGGCGCCCGCGATGTCGGCACCCGAGGCCGAAGCATCTCTCCGTCCTCGGGTGCTGCCGCCTCCATCTTCGGTAAGGGAATCAGGAAGTGAAGCCGTGCGGCTTCACTTCCCGGTTCCCTACTGCGCATGCGCGAGTCGCGCAGCGCAATACGGATGGTCCCTGCTGCCTCTGGGACCCGTGTGTTTCCCAGCAGGCAGCGGGGAGGGAGCAGGAAGTGGCGTAAATAACCGCAGATTCTGCGGCTATCTATGCCGGAAGTGGGTACAGATACCTGTAATATACAGGTATCTGTACCCCCCTCCCCCCTGAAAGGTGCCAACTGTGTCACCGGAGGGGGGGAGGAATCTGATGAGTGGAAGTTCCGCTTTTGGGTGGAACTCCACTTTCATATGTGCTTGCTCTCTGCACTCTGACACCAGCTCCTCTTCATCCACCTGTATTTCTGCTTGTGCACTCACATCCTCTTCGCCAGATACAACTGGCATGCTTGAAAAACTACTTGGTCCGGCAGAAACCTCATCAGCAGGAGTTCTTTCATGTATACCACCAGTCTAAAATAAAAAAATTTTGGCAACCTACTTTAAACTTCCAAAAAAGTTCTAGATGTAACAAAGAAACTCAATGCATGGTAACACAAAAAAACAAAAACAAAAAAACAAAAAACATGGAAACACAGAACATGGAAATGCAATTATTTTAGTAAACATAAACTGCTAAATACCGTTTCTCATCAGCAGTATATAGCAATCTTGTGACTTCTATCAGTCTCTGGTTAAAGCTTATAGGACAGTGGTTCTCAACTCCAGTCCTCGGGACCCACCAACAGGCCAGATTTTAAGTATTACCTTGGGGAGTTGCAGACTAGAATACTGCAATCACTGAAGCAGCAAGTGATATCACCTGTGATGTATTTCAGCTATCTTGCAAACCTGGCCTGTTGGTGGGTCCTGAGGACTGGAGTTGAGAACCACTGTTATAGGAGGAGTTTTCATTCTCCATTGATCCTCTGTCTGAGCAGTGCTGATTGGCCCGGTGCCAATCACATGCGCCCTCCCAAGGAAAAAAAACTCTCCAGCAATGCACACAAAACTGAACATGTACAGAGTGCCCCCAAGGCTCTGTTCTATCGGGAGAGAGATTGGAGACAGTAAAAGAAGGGGAGGATCAGAAAAGACAGGATCAAACAGCCTTTTTCCAAAATGTGCAGGTTTAACCCCTTAGGTTCACAGTGAGTGTAAGAAGCATGCATTACTGCATATACAGACTGATTTTACTGTTGTGGGTTTAGTAACACTTTAAATGTAAAACTTCATCATGCACATTAGAGTTGCACGATTCTGGCCAGAATCACAATTTTTTTGCTTAAAATAAAGATCACGATTATCGCGGTGTAACATCATCATTCACATTATACAAAAAAATTGGGCTAACTTTACTGTTTAGTTTTTTTTTTAATTCATCAAAGTGTATTTTTTCCGAAAAGATTATGTTTAAAAGACCGCTGCGCAAATTCAGTGTGACATAAAATATTGCAATAGCTACCAATTTATTTTCTAAGGTCTCTGCTAAAAATATATATATATATATATATATATATATATATATATATATATATAATTTTCTAGCAAAATATACTGATTTTAACTTGTAAGTAACAAGTGTCAGAAAAAGGTTTAGTCTTTAAGTGGTTAAACTGACCTCATTTACAGACCAAGGTTTATTCCTTTGATCTATCGAACTACATGTTAAAATGCTTTTTATCTCTGTTATGATCAACTTGGCAGGCGACCTGGATTTTTTTTTGTCAGCTGTCAGAAGTGAGCAGAGAACTCTCTGCACTTGTTACATAGAATTGGGAAATGCAGTTTTAAGATTGTGAGGAGAGTTGAATCGCGATTTTGATTATTTAACGATTAATCATATAGCTCTGTGAAGGGGTAGAATTGCGATCTTGAATCTTTAGTGATTAATCATGCAGCTCTAAACAGACTAGGTATGTTCACTCTTGTTATCAAAGAGTGAATATACATCTCTGTAGCCTAAAACGTAAGAACCAGCCTTAACTTTTGAACTTTTCACATACCACCGAAAAAGAGAGTTTCATTTGTTTAGGATCCCTTCCTGCTAACTCAAGTTCTTTGGACCGTTTTTCTCGTACTTTCTGAGCACCACCCTTCTCTTTAGATTTTGTTGTTTTACTCTCCATATTAATCAATATGAAACTGTAAAATGTATTAAATACCAAAATATGATAATGAGTTACATAAATCCAGCAAACAATACTCGCAAACAAGCACATACATGAAATCCAATACATCACAAGAAAACTAGTCCACAGAAAAAAACAAAGCAAAACACATATCTATAATGTAGGACACGTCTGCTCACTTTAGGAGCAAACGTATGTGCAGAATCTGCCTGAAACACTAGGCCACAAAATAACAGTTACGACCCAAAGCATACATCCAAATTAACAAAGGAAGGGCTTCACCAGAAGATTAAAGTTATGGAATTGCACAGCCAGAGCCCAGACTTGAATACCATTGAAAATCTGTGGGGTGATCTGAAGAGGGCTGTGCACAGGAGATGACCTCACAATCTGACAGATTTGGAGTGTTTTTACAAAGAAGAGTGGCATGTGTCGGCAGATAAGAACCATTCGGCCCATCTAAACTGCCCAATTTCTGCCTCAAAAAAATTGAATACATCCATTAGCCCCTGGCCTCATCATATCTAGAATAGCCTTATGCCTATCCCATGCATGCTTAAACTCCTTCACTGTATTACCCTCTAACACTTCTGCAGGAAGACTATTCCATGCATCCACCATCCTCTCAACAACATAATACTTCATGATATTGAATAAACACAAAAATATCATAATGAAAATATATTGCAAAATAGTATCCAATGTCATGTATTATATTACTGTAACAAGAATATGCAAAGTGCTGCTTAATAGTGACTTTTACATAAAAGGAAAATCCACACAAAGAGCAAAGCGGAAGTATAGAGAATTTGATGTGAATTGTGTAAATATACATATCAAACAAATGATTAAAGGTATACAGTTATTTGGATATCACCAAAACAACTTTGTTGTCAGAGGTTAAAATGTACAAAGCAGCACCTGTCGGTAAAAGCCAAATTACTCATCTTTATATGGACACAAAAATATAATTTTACCTAGGATTTGACTCCTAAAACTCAGGAAGACTTTATCTGCATTAATTCATAAAGTACAAAATAAAGAGGCCTACCTGTGGTACATGTGACAACAATCTCCAGTATTCTTCATATGTCTGGGCTATGGGCTAGAGTGACAAGACGGAAGCCTTTTCTTACCAAGAAAAACATCCAAGCCTGGCAAAATTTTTCAAAAACACATCAGAAGTCTCCCAAAAGCATGTGGGAAAATGTGTTATGATCTGATGAAACCAAGGTGGAACTTTTTGGCCATAATTCCAAAAGATATGTTTGGCACAAAAACAACACTGCACATCACCAAAAGAACACCATACCCACCGTGAAGCATGGTGGTGACAGCATCGTGTTTTGGGGCTGTTTTTCTTCAGCTGGAACAAGGGCTTTAGTCAAAATAGAGGGAAGTATGAACAGTTCCAAATACCAGTCAATATTGGCACAATATTGGCACCTTCAGGCTTCTGCTAGAAAGCTGAACACGATCCAAAGCATGACAACGACCCAAACCATACATCCAAATTATCAAAGGAATGGCTTCACCAGAAGAAGATTAAAGTTTTGGAATAGCCCAGCCAGAGCCCAGACTTGAATCCCATTGAAAATCTGTGGGGTGATCTGAGGAGGGCTGTGCACAGATGACCTCACAATCTGACAGATTTGGAGTGTTTTTTGCAAAGAAGAGTGGGCAAATATTGCCAAGTCAAGATGTGCCATGCTGATAGACTCATACCCAAAAAGACTGAGTGCTGTAATAAAATCAAAAGGTGCTTCAACAAAGTATTGGTTTAAGGGTGTGCACACTTATGCAACCATATTATTTTATTTTTTAGTTTTAGTTCCCACCACCTAAAAGATTATAGTTTGTTGTTCAACTGAGTTGTGCAGTTTATAGGTCACATAAGGCCTCATGCACACTGGACGTTAAAATAACATTCTAAAAAAGCCAGTAGCTTTGCAGTGAGTTTTGCAACGTTTTTTAACATTTTTGCAATAGCGTTTTTAGCGTCTGTTAGCGTTTTACCGCGTTAGCGTTTTTTTTTTAATGGATCAAAAGAGTCAAAATACGCTGGTGAGTCGCGTTTTTGAATGTTTATTGTCGTCTGTCAGCGTTTTTTGACGTTTTACAGCTGAAAAACTCCTCTCAGAACCCACTAGTTTTGGGTTTTTTTAAAAGCCCAAAAACGCGCCCAGCCAAAAACTGCTGATTACAGCCTATGCTGTATATTGTATCAGCATCTAAAGTCCAGGGATCTCCAAACTACGGCTCTCCAGCTGTTGTGGAACTACACGTCCCATGAGGCATTATAAAACTCTGACATTCACAGACTTGACTAGGCATGATGGGAATTGTAGTTCCTAAACAACTGGAGAGCCAAAGTTTGGAGACCCCTGAAACCACAGAATTCCCATTAACACAAACACTGAACAATAATGCTGAACAGTATGGGCTGGTTCACACTGCTGTGCAGATCACATGCGAATTCAACCATACAGACTGTATGTCTGAATTTGCATCGCATTCAGACCAAACACGTGCATAACCTTTTTTGGTCCACACCAGAATCGGATTGCACGGGTGAATTGACAGTTCACACTGCGATATGCAAACTTATCTAGGGGTATCATTAACTTTGTATTGACACTCCCAGCGGTTCGCATAGGGCAGTGTGAATTGCCTGCGAGTCAGGTGCGATGCGGGAAGCCACATCGGATTTGCAGGGTTCCCACATCGCACCCATGTGAACCAAGCCTATAGGTGGAAAATATTCTGCAACAACATGCCTACTTCCCAGATACATCACTGGTATACAAGTCTCGCTTCAAAACATACAAGAGCATGCACAGCTCTCAAAACACACAGATCATTGTGCCCATCAATGCAGCATCATCAGTGTCCATCTGTGCAGCCTGGTCAGTGCCCATCAATGCAGCCTCACGGTCACCAGTGCCCATCAGTGCAGTCTGTTCAGTGCCCATCAGTGCAGACTCACCAGTGCCTAACAGTGCAGCCTGATCAGTGCCCATGATTGCAGCCTCACCAGTGCAGAAAGTGCCCATTAGTGCAGCCTGATCAGTGCCCATAAATTCAGCCTCACCAGTACAGAAAGTGCTCATTAGTGCAGCCTGATCAGTGCCCTTCTATACAGAACTGGGGCTCAAAATCTCTCCAGCCAATTGCAAGAATGTATTCTTGTGGGATAGCGAACTCACAGTTCTATGTAGTACAGCAAATCTCTGGACGCCTGTCCTAGTCCTCAGTGCCCACTGCCCATAGTCTGAATTTCCAAATACATTTCAATGTGTGACTGGGTTACATTCACATAAAGCACCGAGGGCTCCGTTCAAAACAGCAGAACCAAAATGCAGTGGCGGCCACCTGGGTGCCGCTCCCTCTCTCCTCTCCACCCCCTATATGCAGTGGATAGATTCATGCATAGCATGAATCTATCCACGGCCGCCCCCTATTCATGTGTCTGGCCCCTTTCGGGTCACCGGGCACATGAATTACAGCGGTGGGGTTTTTTTCTTGAAGCACCTGATTAGAGCCATAGGCTCTAATAGGCTTCAAAATAGGGTGGGCTCGGGACGCTGAGGAGCCCACCCAGATGTGTTGCGAATGAATATTCGCTGTTGCAACACTGATCCTCCTCTCGGCCAATCGGGTAGCGGGTCTGGTACCAGTCACTGGATTGGCTGACAGTACAGGCGATCCTATTGGATGCCTTGGAAGGAAGAGAGAAGAGACACACGGTGTCGCTATGAGAGGAAACAGAGCAGCTTCCGGGACACATCTTGCTGCCATTCACCCACTGCCTGACCCGCCACAAAGATGGGGTAAGTGCCTGGCATGCAGCAGGCGGGTGTCCTCCTGGATCAGTTCGCTCCGCTGACCGGGTGGGGTGGGGGGTCGGGGTGGCTGTGTGCATCTGTGCTGCTGGCTGTACGGGGGGGATTATTGGATTAGTCCACTGGCGGGTGGGAGGGTGCTAGATGAGTTTGCTGGGGGGGAGGGTGCTAGATGCGGGGGGAGGGTTGTTGGATGAGTCCGCTGACGGGTGGGAGGGTGCTAGATGAGTCAGCTGGGGGGGAAGGTGCTAGATGAGTCCACTGCGGGGGGGGAGGGTGCTAGATGAGTCCATGGGGGGGGAGGGGTGCTATGTTGAGTCTGCTGGAGGTGGGGAAGGTGCTAGATGAGTCAGCTGATGGGGGGGTTGGTTGATTGCCACCCCCCCCAAAAAAAACACAAGCCCCCACTGCCAAAATTTAAAATGGTCATGATGACTATGCTATGCATCATTTCTTAAATTTAAGTCAGTTTGTGAAGGTTATCACAGGGGTCATCATCATCACCAGTCATCACACCTTACTTCAGGCTGGGGAGAGCTGCGTGTTTCAGTGAGGAGTCAGGTCCTTGCCACTCTTCTGGGGGGGTGATGATTCTGAATCAATCAATCAGTCTTCTCTTCTCTGCAGCCACTCCTCAAGTCAGCGCCTGCAAGCTCAGCAAGTCACGTGTGATGTGATGCCGGGTGTCCCCTCCCCTGGCGTGCCACACAACCATGGGAGAACATGCTGAGACCACTGTCATCTTTTATATAAGCGCTTGTTTTTACTGCTAAACGTGAGTGTATTTCCTTTGCTTTTTTATACATTAAACGTGTTCCATACGGAATTACGCTATATGCCTTCTTTCTTCTTTTAACGGTGGGGCTGACTGCCATATCTATTGACCCCACCCACCCACATCCCATAGCCACCTGGCGGTCCATCTGGAGTTCATGCCTGGATTGTGAACCTGATCCCTGATGACTAGAAGACTAGAGCAAATAACCACCATATTCAGCAAGCAGTCTCTTTCTAGACGTATAAATGATGAATGTGTGAATTGTAAGTACAATTGTCAGGAACAGAAACACTGAGGACCCAGCCTTTTTATTATGCATACAAATATATTACTGGCAGTCACCAACATTGGGTGTGGGTGCTGCCCATAGCATTCCTTCACCTAGGCCAGCAGCCTCTAAACTGCAGCCCGAGGGCTGGATGTGGCCCTTTGCTTGCCTTTGTCCTGCCCTTAAGGCACTATTCCTTCTATTGACACCAACGATGAGGCACCATTCCTTTCACTGACACCAACAGTGGGGCATAATTCCTCCCACTGACACCAACGATGGGAAATCATTGCTCCCACTGACACCAATAATGGTGTACTGTTCCTACCACTAATTCCAAGGATGGGGCATTATTCATTCTCCAACTGACCACATTTTTTAAATCCCACTGACCACCAAGCCTGACTCCCATCGATGCTGGGGTACTTTCTACTCTCACTGGCCCCAGCCTGGCCCCCCTAAAGTCTGAAAAGCAAAGCAAGGTAGGTCAATAAAGACATAGATGAATGACTTTGGGGTGGAGGAACTTGACTGGCCTGCACAGAGTCTTGACCTCAACCTGATAGAACACCTTTGGGATGAATTAGAGCGGAGACTGCGAGCCAGGCCTTCAAGTCCACATCAGTGCCTGACCTCACAAATGCGCTTCTGGAAGAATAGTCACACATTCCCATAGAAACACTCCTTCCCAGAAGAGATGAAGCTGTTATAGCTGCAAAGGGTGGGCCAACTCAATATTAAAACCCTACGGACTAAGACTGGGATGCCATTTATGGTCATGTGCGTGTAAAGGGAGGCATCCCAATACTTTTGGTAATATAGTGTGTATAGTGTGTATGTGTATATATATATATATATATATATATATATATATATATATATATATATAGTATCTCATCTCATATTTTTGTAAATACTTTATTATATCTTTTCATGTGACAACACTGAAGAAATTGCACTTTGCTACAATGTAAAGTAGTGAGTGTACAGCTTGTATAACTGGAAATTTGCAGTTCTCTCAAAATAACTCAACACACAGCCATTAATGTCTAAACTGCTGGCAACAAAAGTGAGTGCACCCCTAAGTGAAACTGTCCAAATTGGGCCCAAAGTGTCAATATTTTGTGTGGCCACCAATTTTTTCCAGCACTGCCTTAACCCTCTTGGGCATGGAGTTCACCGGAGCTGCACAGGTTGCCATTGGAGCCCTCTTTCACTCCTCCATGAGGACATCACAGAGCTTCCGTTTGAGGATGCCCCACAGATGCTTAATAGGGTTTAGGTCTGGAGACATGCTTGGCCAGTCCATCACCTTTACCCTCAGCTTCTTTAGCAAGGCAGTGTTTGTCTTGGAGGTGTGTTTGGAGTTGTTATCATGTAGGAATACTGCCCTGTGGCCCAGTCTCCAAAGGGAGGGGATCATGCTCTGCTTCAGTATGTCACAGTACATGTTGGCATTCCTAGTTCCCTCAATGAACTGTAGCTCCCCAGTGCTGGCAGCACTCATGCAGCCCCAGACCATGACACTCCCACCACCATGCTTGACTGTAGGCAACACACACTTGTCTTTGTACTCCTCACCTGGTTGCCACCACACATGCTTGACACCATTTGAACCAAATAAGTTTATCTTGGTCTCATTAGACCACGTGACATGTTCCAGTAATCCATGTCCTTAGTCTGCTTGTCTTCAGCAAACTGTTTTCAGGCTTTCTTGTGCATCATCTTTAGAAGAGGTGTCCTTCTGGGACAACAGCCATGCAGACCAATTTGATTCAGTGTGTGGCATATGGTCTGAGCACTAACAGGCTGACCCCCCACCCCTTTAACCTCTGCAGCAATGCTGGCAGCACTCATACGTCTATTTTCTAAAGACAACCTCTGGATATGACGCTGAGCACGTGCACTCAACTTCTTTGGTCGACCATGGTGAGGCTTGTTCTGAGTGGAACCTGTCCTGTTAAACCACTGTATGGTCTTGGCCACCATGCTGCAGCTCAGTTTCAGGGTCTTGGCAATCTTCTTATAGCCTAGGCCATCTTTATATAGAGCAACAATTCTTTTTTTTTTTTTTTCAGATCCTCAGAGAGTTCTTTGCCATGAGGTGCCATGGTGAACTTCCAGTGACCACTATGTGAGAGTGAAAGCGATAACACCCAATTTAACACACCTGCTCCCCATTCACACCTGAGACCTTGTAACACTAATGAGTCACATGACAAGTGAAAATGGCTAATTGGGCCCAATTTGGACATTTTCTATTGGGGTGTATTCACTTTTGTTGCCAGCGGTTTAGACATTAATGGCTGTGTGTTGAGTTATTTTGAAGAGGCAGCAAATTTACACTGTTATACAAGCTGTACACTCACTACTTTACATTGTAGCAATGTGTCATTTATTCGGTGTTGTTACATGAAAAGATATAATAAAATATTTATAAAAATGTGAGGGGTGTACTCACTTTTGTGAGATACTGTATATACAGTATATATATGTACAGTATATGCCTTTTATTGTGATCCGTAGGGGAGGACAAACATAATAAACAGACTGAAAGTACACAGTAAATCAGGTGTATATTCCAGATAGGTGTTACACCACAATTGCAATGCATAAACTAGAAGTACATATAAATAATATGGTAGAGGGTAGTTATACAGTTAGTTTACAGTAGGACATCAAAAGATCATTGACATGCAGTTTGTCCAGCCTCTCCACAAGGAAGTAGAAAAGGAACCTTGAAACAAACAATGAAATTAACTCACCATCTCAACATATAGGATATACATAGCCCAATAAATAATACCCATAGAGAAACGAAGAGAAGTCATACAGGGGGAGAAAACCTCAATCGCAAGGGCCAGCGATACAAAACTCTACTACTGTATGCTCAACAATGGGTCTTTATATAGGGGGGGTCAACTATCCACACACTCTGGTCATCTGTTCCCTGGGGCATTATAACACATAGTCAAGATGGGTTCAGGTAACAACACAGTGCCCCGAGTTTCCAGCTGATTATCCCAAATCTTGTGGACCTTTTTGGGGCACCATCTATCATCACTAAAATTATTTTAAATGCAAGCAGTATAATTATCTGAATTTGACATGCAGTTGCTGTACAGTGGGAGGGAAAGAAGCAAAACAAAGAGCCAGCCAGTTCATGTGCTGACAAGAAGAATGCTGACAGGAGAGCAGGGAGATTGAAAGAGTGATCCCATCACTGTGCTGCTTCACCTATCACTGTTTATGTAGAGGCTACGGTGGGCGCAGGACAACCTGGGCTCAGAGGAAGTTGGTTAAGTGATGCTGGTGTAGCACCCTGGACCTAAACAGGGCTGCTAATAAATCTAGTTGTGCTAGGTGGTAACTAGCCTGGCTAATTGGTAGGTTGATCCACTGATTCCTGTTCTAAGTCGGAGTTTGGGGTAGTCTCTCTCTTCTGTCAATAGCTGGCACTGTTGCTTTTGACATTGGAATGATGGATTACCATAGATTCAGGTAATGGGTAACTAGGTTGTCTCAGCCAATCAGCAGGGGTTTCTTTAACTGCTGTCTATGTTGGGATAGGCTATTTATTTGGGAGGAGTCAGGTGATCGGGGTTCTTCGCTCCCAAGGATGCGGCCTGGGTGGGTGTGTGTTGAGAAGCTCCTAGTTGCTAGGTCTGAAGCCTATCCAGGAGGCATGCTGGCTGCTAGGTCCACTTAAAGCATTTGTTAACTCAAAAAAAAAAAAAAAAACAGATCCTGTTCCCTCAAAGCATGTTATACAGCACAGAAATGCCACACCTCCGTAGTGGAAACAAGGCTAAGCGACTCAGCTATGCATGTAAGCATTGGAGCTGGGGTGCAGAAAAATGGCAGCAGGTGCTCTGGACTGATGATTTGAAATATTTGCAGGCAACAGCAAAGTATGTTGGTGTTCCTTGCAAGTTTGGGGCTGCATTTCTGCAAGTGGAGTTGAAGATTTGGTTAGGATTAATGGTGTCCTCAATGCTGATGTAACGCACCCCCTCAGTAGCCGCATTTAGAATGGGATCCAATCACCCTGCACAGCCAGACACACCAAATTTTCACAATCACTCAGATAACAGTCCGTTACTTTTTTTTTTGTTTGTTTTATTGAGAGATAAAACTTGGATAGGGAAGTGAAATTATGGGATGCCCACTTTACTTTTAAACAAACTTCAGGGACAGCTCCTCCTATACACAGTCTCTATATACAGCTTCACTTCTTCCTTCAGGACACACTTGCTTGCAGAAGCCAGCTATGTCAACTTAGGTGTGCACAGCCTATTGCATTAGGACAGTGTTTCTCAACCGGGGTAGGGTTCCGCGAGAAGTCCCCAGGGTTTCCACCGCGATTCAACATTGTGATGTATGTATATCCACCCATTGTTGTTTTTAGTGTTCCCAATGCGCACTGACAGTGAGAACAGTCAGCGCGCATTGATACCCGATGCCCTCTCTGTAGTTCCGGCTCAGAGAACTCAGAGGGCGAGTCAGGAGAAAGGCAGAGAGCGGGAGTTCTAAATTCAGCGGGGAGCTGAGACTGGAAAGCCGAGCATGGAGAGTGGGGAACCGAGATCGAAGAGCGGGAAGCTGAGCATGGAGAGTGGGGAACTGAGATCGAAGAGCGGGAAGCCGAGCATGAAGAGCGGGGAGCCGAGATTGAAGAGCGGGAAGCCAAGCATGGAGAGCGGGGAGCCGAGGTTGAAGAGCGGGGAGCCGAGATTGAAGAGCGGGGAGCCGAGCATGGAGAGCGGGGAGCCGAGATTGAAGAGCGGGGAGCCGAGGATGGAGGCAGGGAGCCGAGAATGAAGAGTGGAGGCAGGGAGCACCAGATCAAAACGTGAGATCTGTCTCAATGGTAGCAGTAATGCACACTGTGGAGGGGGGCAGCAGAGAAAAGGAGCACATGGCTAGATTAGAAGCTGAGTTCCTATGTACATCAATGGTGAATGCAGACTGCTGGGGGAGGGAAGAGCAGAGAACAGGAGATGAGATCCTGTGTATAACGGCACTGATTGCAGTCTGCGGGGGGAGGGGAGCAGAGAGTTGAGGCACACAGCTGGATCAGGCTGAATGGAACAGGAGGTGAGATTATAATAGCTTTATGTTATACCATAGTTGTACATAATGCTATTATGATTCAGTCTCATCCAGCCACAGGTCCCTGCAGTCTGCATTCAGTCACTACCATACACAGGATCTCGCCTCCTGCAAGATTCAGCCATGTGCTCCCACTGTGAGCACTCCTCCTGGTACCACCCTCACAGGTTCAGAGGAGCTGGAACTATAGAGGAGGCACCGGGTATCAATGCACATTGACAGTACTCGCTGTCAGTGCACATTGAAATCAACATTGGTATCAAATGATACCAACATTGTGGTGTGAACAGGGCACACAGAAATCAGTTATTTTCTTTATGTCCTAGCAGAGACCTATGTTAGAAAAATGCATGTCTCTGCACATGACGTGGACAAGACCAAAGTATTCTATGCAGGTCAAATCTGCACCATCTTCCATCAATGCATGAATGTTGTGAACAAGTCCCAACTGTTCCCGTAGTCTGCTATCCTATTTATTATTCACAATATTTGGGATTTTTGTTCAAGTTCAGTAAGGCCTCGTTCACAGCATATGTGCAAATAATGGAAAATATGTGCAAATTTGACTTGCTTAAAATATTTTGGGCTTGTTCTAATGTAGGTCTCTGCAGGGACATAAAGAAAACAATTGATTTCTATGTGCCCTGTTCACACTATAATGTTGGTGTCAGGTTCTAATTTTTATTCCATTATTTAAAGCTATTTCTACAATAAGCATGGTTATATCTACAGCTTGCTGATCAGATCTGATGTTCTGAGAGCTGTAGATCTGATTTTTTTTTTTAGGAGTTCCCCGAGATCTCAGACTTTTTGCCAAGGGTTCCTCCACGGTAAAAAGGTTGAGAAACACTGCATTAGGATGTGCACCCCAAAGCTTAAACACATATGCCTATTTCTGCAGACTCAGCTGCACGGGACAGTGAATGAATGGGAACAGTTTACTATGCTTCAGTTATGAATGAACACAGTGGGTGAGTGTTCACTGTGTTAATTTAGAAAAGGAAGGCACCGGTAATTTACATACCGTATTTATCGGCGTATAACACGCACTTTTTTCCCCTTAAAATCAGGGGAAAATCGCGGGTGCGTGTTATACGCCGATGCCCGCCGATCCCCAGCTGACTGTGAGCGATCGCCGCCGACATTCATACATAGCCGAGTGTACTCGGCTAGGTTCGGCTAGCTCCGCTCACAGTCACGCCCAGTCCCGCCGATCCCCAGCTGACTGTGAGCGATCGCCGCCGACATTCATACATAGCCGAGTGTACTCGGCTAGGTTCGGCTAGCTCCGCTCACAGTCACGCCCAGTCCCGCCCTAAGATGGACATAACACAGTCACGCCGATGCCCGCCGATCCCCAGCTGACTGTGAGCGATCGCCGCCGACATTCATACATAGCCGAGTGTACTCGGCTAGGTTCGGCTAGCTCCGCTCACAGTCACGCCCAGTCCCGCCCTAAGATGGACATAACACAGGGACTGGGCGTGACTGTGAGCGGAGCTAGCCGAACCTAGCCGAGTACACTCGGCTATGTATGAATGTCGGCCTCGCTTGGCTCCGCCCACAGGGCTCCAAGAGGAGCCGAAAGCAGCCAAGAGCTGCCGAGAGTCTCGGCGGCGCCATATTTAAAAACGGCAGTGTCACTGGGCAAGGCTGCAGATGACACAAGGCTGCAAATGACACAAGGCTGCAAATGACACAACAAGGCTGCAAATGACACAACAAGGCTGCAAGTGACACAACAAGGCTGCAAATGATACTACAAAGCTGCAGATGGACACTGATAAGGCTGCATTGATGGCAATTTAAATGTAAGTTTTTTTTTTCCTTAAAAAGTTTTTTTCCTTAAAATTCCCTCCTAAACTTGGGGTGCGTGTTATACGCCGGCGCGTATTATAAGCCGATAAATACAGTATTTACTAGCCCCTTACCCTGCTGTCCATCCTGAAACATCCCATACAGCAGTTGGGGGGAGAGGAAGGAAGCCAGCAGCACTGCGGGGTGGGGGGTGGGGGGCAACATGGGAGAAGCCTGGGCAGTAGAGGGAATCGGCACCCTTGCACACGCCTATGTATGTCACCCAGTTGTAGTTTTGTAGTAAGGCCCATTACAGACAGGGACTCGCAGCCCCTATACTTGAAGAGCAAATTGGGTGACACAGCTCAAACTTTCCCAGCACTTCCTCTCTGTGGTCCCTGATCCCAGCACCACCTTTTCAGGCAGGGCCGTCTTAATAGCATCATGGGCCCCTGGGCAATGTAATGCTCTGGGGCCCCTACAATGGAGACAATGCAGGTAAACAGACATCAAGTAGGTAGGAGGCAGACAAGCAGAGCTTCCCCTTTTGGGTGGAGCTCCGCATTAACTACATGAACAATTATTCTGTACAGCAAAGAAACAGTGGTAAAATACTACATACATAAAGTAACAAAACTGTCCTGTGAATATAATATATCTGCTAGATTGATGCCTCCCCAGCACTCTGGCCCCTCTACACCCCAGATATCCCCCCAGCACTCTGACCCCTCTACATCCCAGATATCCCCCCAGCACTCTGACCCCTCTACACCCCAGATATCCCCCCAGCACTCTGACCCCTCTACACCCCAGATATCCCCCCAGCACTCTGACCCCTCTACACCCCAGATATCCCCCCAGAACTCTGACCGCTCTACACCCCAGATAGCCCCCCTCAACACTCTGACCCCTCTACACCCTAGATATCCCCCCAGTACTCTGACCCCTCTACACCCCAGATTTCCCCCCCCAGCACTCTGACCCCCCTACACCCCAGATATCCCCCAGCACTCTGACCCCTCTACACCCTAGATATCCCCCCCAGCACTCTGACCCCTCTACACCCCAGATAGCCCCACCAGCACTCTGACCCCTCTACACCCTAGATATCCCCCCAGTACTGTAACCATATACCATAAGATACCCCTTGTATTCTGACCCCACTACATCCCTGATACCCCCTACACTGTGGCCTCTCTACATCCCTGATACCTCTAGCACTTTAGCCCCCCAAGCTCCCCCAAGCATTGCTACCCCCTATACACCCCAGATCCTCACTCAGCATTGTTTCCACCCATACACCCTTGATATCCCCCAGCATCATTATTCCTTCCATGTAGTATCCCCTTTTACAGTGGAGATACAGTGCATGTAAACTTTTGGCTCTGTGCCCACCTCTAGCACTGCACTCACCTATACCAGGCAGAAGGAGGGGTGGAGTAGGGAGCATCCCTTTGGGCACTGCAAGCCTTTTGGTGCAACCATCCACAATGCTACTTCCGCAGGTGGGATCTCAGCTCCTATCCCGCAGCCTTCCAGTCCTGAGTATTCAAGCTGCATGGGGGCGGGGTCAGAGCATCACTGGCGCTCTGGCCCTGCCCCTCCCTGCTGGCTGTGAAATAATAGGTATCGTTCTGTACAGCACGGCGCAGCGCTGCCAGCCTGCCTCCACTGTGTATCCTTCACTCTCAGTGCCACCATGGGGCCCCCAATTTCGGAGCAGCGTGGCTCAAGGACCAGCTGCTTTGGGGAAAGTGCAGGGGCCTCCCATGGAGCTGGGGCCCCTGGGCAGTGCCCAGGTGTGCCCTCTCATTAAGACAGCCCTGCCCCCAGGCTAACTTCTCCCCACAGTCCTCCAGACTGACACTCACCAGCCCACCCGGCTAACTTCCCTTCTCCCACCCTCCAGCTCTGGAAGTTTCTAAAAACTTCCAGACCAGGTGGAAGTGCCAAAGAGAGCTGCCAGATAAGTCATCCAGCCCCTGAGTCAATAATCCCTGATACAGATTCACAACCCAGGCCTGGCTCTCAGCCAAGCCTACACACTAACTATAGGGTGCTACCCTGAGGAATACAGGAAGATACTTATCCATCATGTCATACCATCAGGGAGGCGTTTGATTGGCCCTAAATTTTTTCTGCAGCAGAACAACAACCCCAAACATACAACCAATGTCATTAAGAACTATCATAAGGGTAAAGAAGAACATGGAGTCCTGGAAGTGGTGGTTTGGCCCCCACAGACCCCCAATCTCAACATTATCAAGTCTGTCTGGGATTTCATGAAGAGACAGAAGGATTTGAGACAGCATACATCCACAGAAGATCTGTGGTTAGTTCTCCAAGATGTTTGGATCAACCTACTTGCCGAGTTCCCTTAAAAGCTGTGTGTAAGTGCACCTAGAAGAATTGATGCTATTTTGAAGGCTAACATAGAAACACAGAAAAGTGACTGCATAAAAAAGACCCAGTAGTCCAACAAATGAGTCAAGTTTTTTTTATTTGGGGGGGGGGGGGGTTACATGTATTGCTTTTTTTCTTTTGGTTAACTTTTTGTCTGACTATAGATCTATGTTTGTCTCAAGCATGTTTGAAGCCATTTACTTTTGACTGTCTCACTACCTCTGATGGTAGTTTTTTCCAAGCATCAACTACCCTTTTAGTAAAATAATACTTTCTAAGATTAGCTTTGAACTTACCCCTAGTTAGTTTGAGGTCATGTCCCCTGTTCTTGATTTTGGTTTCATATTAAAAAAACTGCTTTCCTGAACCCTATTCACCCCTTGTTGTATTTAACGATCATGTCTCCCCTTTCCCTTCTTTCCTTCAGACTGTACATATTAAGTTCCTGAAGTTGCTCTTGATATGTTTTATCCCCCAAACCTTTCATCATTTTTGTTACCTGTCTCCGGACTCTATTTTATCAATATCTTTGTATAAGTGAGGTCTCCAGAACTGGACTCCGTATTCTAAATGAGTTCTCACAAAAGATCTATATAGGTTAATCAGGACCTCCTTGCTCCTACTGGTGATCCCTCTAGTGATGCATCCTAGAATTCCATCTGCTTTTCCCACTGCCTGGCCACAGTTTGCTCCTTTTGCAATCATCTGAAATAAGAACCCCCAAACCTTTTTCTTCTGTAGTATGGGCCAACACCGTACCCCCAATGTTATATTCTCTCAAGGGATTATTTTTCCCTAGGTGCATTATTTTACCTTTAGAAACATTGAACTGCAGTTTCCACTGTTGCCACAGGTGAAAAGGTGGTCACACCAAATATCGATTTGATTTTCAATTTCCCTTATGTTCATTTACTTTCCATTTTGTTAATTGATAAAAATAAACTAGTAACACTTCTATTTTTGAAAGCATTCTTTTAATTTACAGCATTTTTTACACCTGCCTAAAATATGATATATATATTAACACTGAGCAAAATGATAAACGCAACACTTTTGTGTTTACCCTTATTTATCATGAGCTGAACTTAAAAACCTACAAATTTTTCTATGTACACAAAAGACCTATTTCTCTCAAATATTGTTCACAAATCTGTCTAAATCTGTGTTAGTGTGCACTTCTCCTTTGCTAGATAATACATCCACCTCAAAGGTGTGGCATATCCAGATGCTGATTAGACACCATGATTATTGCACAGGTGTGCCTTAGGCTGGTCACTCTAAAATGTGCAGTTTTATCACACAGCACAATGCCACAGATGTCGCAAGTTTTGAGGGAGCGTGCAATTGGCATACTGACTGCAGGAATGTCCACCAGAGCTGCTGCCCTTGAATTAAATGTTAATTTATCTACCATAAGCCGTCTCCAAAGGTGTTTCAGAGAATTTGGCAGTACATCCAACCGGCTTCACAATCGTAGACCACGAGTAACCAAACCAGCCCAGAACCTCCACATCCAGCATCTTCACCTCCAAGATCGTCTGAGACCAGCCACCTGGACAGCTACTGCAACAATCGGTTTGCATAACCAAAGAATTTCTGCACAAACTGTCAGAAACCGTCTCAGGGAAGCTCATCTGCATGCTCGTCGTCCTCATTGGGGTCTAGACCTGACTGCAGTTAGTCGTGGTAATCGACTTGAGTGTGCAAATGCTCAAATGCGTCTGGCACTTTGGAGAGGTGTTCTCTTTTTTTTTTAATTATTTATTTAGTGGTGTGCGACATACAATAATGCGGTAACTTCACAGAATATGCGGTACAAACAGTTTAGGATATATAGAAACAGTAACTAATAGTATGTGTACTAGAAGTAATTACTCCAAAGGTAATTACAATGAAGCAAATCTGTAGATGTGCAGGGTTCCCAGATACCCAGGAAGTAGAAGGCTAGGGCTTCGCGTTGACAAGTAATATAATCCCTTGTAGTTCGATAGGGGTTATCTCTGTCAACCTTGGAGAGTATCAATACGTAGGGGAAGGCCAAGGCTTGTAGCAACAATTTCGGGCAATCCCTAGTGCCGAACTATGAATCACGGAGGTATTTCTCTGAGGAGCGATAGAGGGTCCAGTGAAACCACCTGGTCTTATGTTCCTCAGATTTATCAAAGGTCGTGGCAGTTAGGTCTTCCATCCGTTCAATATCATTAACCCTTGCGAACCATTGGGCCACTGTGGGGGGAGATTGCTGCTTCCATTGGCTCGGTATACATGCTCTAGCAGCGTTAAGGAGGTGTTTAACCACTTGAAAACAGGGCACTTAAACCCCCTTCCTAACCAGACCAATTTTCAGCTTTCAGTGCTCTCACACTTTGAATAACAATTACTCAGTCATGCAACACTGTACCCATATGAAATTTTTGTCCTTTTTTTCAGACAAATAGAGCTTTCTTTTGGTGGTATTTAATCACCGTTGGGTTTTTTATTTTTTGCGCTATAAAAGAAAAAAGACTGAAAATTCGGTAAAAAAATGAAATTTTCTTTGTTTCTGTTATAAAATTTAGCAAATTAGTAATTTTTCTTCAAAAATTTATACTGCTACATATCTTTGGTAAAAATAAGTACAAATTGGTGTATATTATTTGATCTTTGTGAAAGTTATAAAGTCCAAAAGCTATGGTGCCAATATCTGAAAATTGATCACACCTGAAGTACTGATGGCCTATCTATATTCTTGAGACCCTAACATGCCAGAAAAGTACAAATACCCCCCAAATGACCCCTTTTTGGAAAGAAGGCATTCCAAGGTATTTAGAAAGATGCATGGTGATTTTTTTGATGTTGTAATTTTTTCCCACAATTCTTTGCAAAATCAAGATTTTTTTTTTTCACAAAATTGTCATATTAGCAGGTTATTTCTCACACACCGCATATGCATACCACAAATTACACCCCAAAACACATTCTGCTATTACTCCTGAGTATGGCGATACCACATGTGTGAGACTTTTACACAGCGTGGCCACATACAGAGGCTCAACATGCAGGGAGCACCTCCAGGCCAATCTGACATTTCTCTCCTACATGTAAAAATCATCATTTATTTGCTAGAAAATTACATAGAACCCCAAAAACATTATATATGTTTTTTTTAGCAAAGACCCTAGAGAATACAATGGCAGTTGTTGCAACTTTTTATCTCGCACAGTATTTGCGCAGCAATTTTTTGAACGCTTTTTTTTGGGAAAAAAAAGTTTTGTGCTTTAAAAAAAAACAAAAAACAGTAAAGTTGGCCCAATGTTTTTACATAATGTGAAAGAGGAAGTTACGCCGAGTAAATAGATACCTAACATGTCACCCTTCAAAATTGCACACGCTTGTGGAATGGCGCCAAACTTCGCTACTTAAAAATCCCCATAGGCAACACTTTAAAATTTTTTACTGGTTACATGTTTTGAGTTACAGAGGAGGTCTAGGGCCAAAATTATTGCTCTCGCTCTAACGTTCACACCGATACCTCACATGTGTGGTTTGAACACCGTTTTCATATGTGGGTGGGACTTACATGTGCATTCTCTTCTGCATGCGAGCACACAGACAGGGGCGCTTTAAAAAAAATTTTTTTCCTTTTTTTTGTTCATTTTACTTTATTTATTTTAGTTTGACACTTTTTTCCAAAAAAAAAAAAAAAAATTTTGATCACTTTTATTTTTATTACAAGGAATGTAAACATCCATTGTAATAGGAATATGGCATGACAGGTCCTCTTTACAGTGAGATATGGGGTCAATAAGACCCCACATCTCACCTCTAGGCTGGGAAGCCTGAAAAAAAAAAAATCCGATCCTGGCTTCGATCGTAGCGGTGAGTCGGTAGAAGCACCGGAGGGCGGTGGGGGGGGGGACGACACGTCCCCTCTCGCCTCCCGTAAGAACGATCAAGCAGTGGAACAGCTGCTATGATCATTCTTATGGTGTAGGGAATCGCCGGCTGAAAAAGCTGATATCTGAATGATGCCTGTAGCCGCACAAAGTCAAGGACGTCATATGACAGCGGGCGGGAAGTGGTTAAAACACATTTTTTTTAACACAAAGTTGTCCATTTATACAATATTTCTAACACATAGCATGTACATACCAAAAATGACACCCCAAAATAGATTCTCCTACTCCTCCTGAATACAGCGATACCACATGTGTGAGACTTCCACAGCCTGGCCACATACAGAGGCCGAGTACAGCTGAGTATGGCAGAGTATGACAGAGTATAGCCGAGTTTGGCTGAGCGTGGCTGGGTAAAGCCGAGTATGGCTGAGCATGGCTGGGTATGGCCGAGTATGGCCGGGTATGGCTGGGTATGGCTGGGTATGGCTGGGTATTGCAGGGTATCGCCGAGTATGACTAGGTATTGCAGAGTATGGCTGGGTATGACTGGGTATGACTGGGTATGGCTGGGTATTGCGGAGCAGTGCAGAGTATTGCAGGGTAGTGCAGAGTATTGCATTGTATTGCAGAGTATTGCGGGGTATTGCAGGGTAGTGCAGAGTATTGTGGGGTACTGCAGAGTATTGTGGGGTATTGCAGAGTATTGCGCGGTATTGCAGAGTATTGTGGGGTATTGCAGGGTAGTGCAGAGTATTGCAGGGTAGTGCTGGGTATTGCAGAGTATAGTGGGGTATTGCAGGGTAGTGTTGGGTATTGCAGAGTATTGTGGGGTATTGCAGAGTATTGTGGGGTATTGCAGAGTATTGCGGGGTATTGCAGAGTATTGTGGGGTATTGCAGAGTATTGCAGGGTATGGCAGAGTATTGCGGGGTATTGTGGGGTAATTGCAGAGTATTGCAGAGTATTGCAGGGTATTGCAGGGTATTGCAGAGTATTGCAGGGTAGTGCAGGGTAGTGCAGGGTATTGCAGGGTATTGCATAGTATTGCGGGTATTGCAGAATAGTGCAGAGCATTGCAGGGCAGTGCTGGGTATTGCAGGGCATTAGAGTATGGAGGGATGGCTGAGCATGGATGGATGGATGGCTGGATGTAACTGTATTTGTCACAGAGCAGTGCTGTGGGCACTACACATCCAGCCCACAGCGCTGCTGCCATCCGATCCCTCCCCCTCTCCTCCCCCTCTGTACCGATCGGTACACAAAGGGGAGGGAGGAACCGGTGTCATGACATGACGCCGGTTTGTTTACATGTGATCGCTCCGTCATTTGGCCATTTACCGTGACCCGTGATGAGGACCCGGCGGTCATGGATGTTCTCGGGTGCACGCCCCAGGGGGCGCGCAAGAGCAGGATTCTGGGAGGACGTCCATGGATGCCCACCCAGAATAAGCCGACTGCGCTGTAGCCTTCTTTCGGCTATGGCCTGGTCGGCATGTGGTTAAGTAGAGATTTGTGGTAGCCCTTTCTGGACATGGGAGTGAATTTTAAGAGTACCGCAGCAGGGTCGTTGGTTAGAGAAATGTCTGTGAATTTGTGAATGAGTCGGAGGACTGGTTGCGAGAAGGTTTGAAGTTTGGAGCATTCCCAGAAAATGTGAAGAATGGTGCCAGGGTGTTGCTCGCAACGCCAACAGCGGTCCGGTTGATTGGGAAATATTTTGGCCAATATGGACGGAGTTCGGTACCAGCGTATGGTCAGTTTGTAGGGAATGTCCTGGTATTTGCTACATAGTGATGAAGCGCTAAGAAGAGTATACGCTCTTTTTGTGGCGCAGTGGAGAGGTGTTCTCTTCACGGATTAATCCTGTTTTTCACTGTACAGGGCAGATGGCAGACAGAGTGTATGGCGTCGTGTGGGTGAGCGGTTTGCTCATGTCAACGTTGTGGATCGAGTGGCCCATGGTGGCGGTGGGGTTATGGTATGGGCAACGAACACAGGTACATTTTATTGATGTAGAAACACAAGAATCGCACTAAATTAAGAAAACAAACAATAAGTGAATAAGAGTTAGTGAATAAATAAGAAATCATTGCAAAAAAAAGGTAATGAATAAACCTGATTGCGTGTGCAAAACAGATTATATATGATATATAATTAAGTCTCTGTGAATAGTGGCACGCCCCTGGATGACGTAATTCTATTACGAAACGCGTAGGACAGAGCAGGACGATGCGCTGACGTCACCTCCAGTCATGGCATTTCCAGTAGGATGGGTCTGTCCGAGTCTGTACGGCCGACATACCGGACTTAAGGCTTATCTTATGAAGCGTCTCTTGTAAGTGTGTTTTTTTCTATGCGATTTAATAAATTTCAAAGGTTTTACACTATCGGAGTTTCCATATCTTTGTTACATGGTACACATCTCACATGAGTCGGTCTACACCATGCGATGATCCGAGGACCCAGCAGCAGACCAGTATCGATGCCAATCTCAGAGTCACAGCTGTTATACGTTTTATGAACCTCTGTGGTGGGGGATCATGGCTTCTTGGTAAGGAGTAACCCCTTCTATACCGGTGGTGGATCACATCTTTTTTATCACATAGTGGATCAAGATCGTCTTATGTGGACTTTTGTGTTTTGCACGGGTGGATAATATTTGATGCCACTATTCACAGAGACTTCATTATATATCATATATAATCTGTTTTGCACACACAATCAGGTTTATTCATTACCTTTTTTTTGCAATGATTTCTTATTTATTCACTAACTCTTATTCACTTATTGTTTGTTTTCTTAATTTAGCGCGATTCTTGTGTTTCTATATTTGAGTAATATATGGGTGTCATGTAATTAGAGTTGCTGCTTTTTACATTTACATCATATTTGTTTGGGTTTATTTTTTATTTTTCACATTTGAGTGATTTATTCATATATTGTAGCGCAGTTTTTTTCTTTTGTTTTTGCATTTTATTGATGGCATTTTGAATGCACAGAGATACCGTGACGAGATCCTAAGGCCTATTGTTGTGCCATTCATTCACGGCTATCACCTCATTTTGCAGCATGATAATGCATGGCCCCATGTTACAGGGATCTGTACACAATTCCTGAAAGCTGAAAACATCCCAGTTCTTGCATGGCCAGCATACTCACTGGACATGTCACCCATTGAGCATGTTTGGGATACTCTGGATCGGCGTATACGACAGCCTGTTCCAGTTCCTGTCAATATCCAGCAACTTCGCACAGCCATTGAAGAGGAATGGACCAACATTCCACAGGCCACAATCAACAACCTGATCAACTCTATGCGAAGGAGATGTGCTGCACTGCGTGAGGCAAATCGGCATCATGATATGCAACACCTGTGAGGTGGATGGATTATATCGGCAAAGGAAAGGTGCTCACTAACACAGATTTGTGAACAATATTTGAGAGAAATAGACCTTTTGTGTACATAGAAAAAGTCATAGATCTTTAAGTTCAGATCATGATAAAATAAATAGGGGCAAACATATATATATATATATATATATATATATATATATATATATATATATATATATTATACACATGTAGCGCCCTCTTGTGTACATAGTTGTGTAGTATAGATAGAGGCTTGTTAGAAGCCTGAGTGTGAGTCAGGGGGTTTACTTTAGGCTACTAGCACACTGATCTTCCCAATGATTAGCTATGCAGGGGGGTGTCGTAGCATACGTTTAACCATTAGATTACAGACAGGCTGTGCTCCCATATAGCATGCGAAGAAGAAAACTGACCATGCTGGGATGGATGTGCTTCCATGCTCTGGCATGGTCATTTTGAAATAGGAAAGCAGGGGGACTGGCAAGATCACCAAGTATTTCACACAAAGGAAGCAATACAAAGAGAACAGGATACTTTTTCATACAAGTACATGATAATACAGACACATTTTAGGAATAAAAAATATTGGGGTAACATACACTTTAATGTAGAATATGTGAATATTCTATTCTATTTTGGGGTTTAGTGAGTGCAGATGACACACGGAAAGGAGTTCCAGGGAGAGGGCTAACATGTGAAAAAATCATGACACTGAGAACAGTGTGAAGTTATTTTTATATTGCTATTTTTTTTAAAACAACAGTAACAAAAGAGGTAAGATTTCAAACCACGTATTAATATAACCCATAGTGACATAATCTACCAAAGTTTCTGTAAATATTGCAATTGTTTACATGGTATATACAAAGAAAAATATTACACTAACAATCAATGTGATTATATTCTAAATACAGCCAGAGAATGCCTAGTTTTGTGCAATTCTGTCATTTTATTTTCATGCACTGATGAACATCTGTTACATGTCATAAAAAGCATAAGTGAATATGTTTCTCTTAGCAACCAATCAGATTCCAGGTGTAATTTGTCCGGGATCTAAGTTAGATAATGACTTTGAACTACATTAGGTTCAGGTCTAGTTTGGAAAATGACTGAACACCAAATTGGCTGCTATGAGCAACACAGACACATGCCCTTCCTCCATTTTTGGGGCCAGTCCACCCACATCTGATATTTCTGCTAGCAAAAGTGGGCTTCAATGGCAGCGATTCTGTGAGGGAATACTGTCACTTCAAGATATAAAAGGAAGCTGGTAGATGATTCAAACCATCGCTGTCCTTCCATATTCAAAATATCTGTTTTATATGGACTGACCCTTTAAATGAATTTCATTATGTTCACATTACTGTGTGGAATAGGCCAATTATATGATTTCTGATACAAAAACTTTATGAAAAGTAGTAGCTTCAAATATTAGAAGCAAATAGTACACATACAACTGTAAAAGTACGTTCTTGATGCAAGTACTAAATGAATACATACATACATACATACATACATACATACATACATACATACAAACATACAAGGATAGTATAATGTCTGCTTTTTCTATGTGAAAATCTAGGACAATTAGCCTGAGAAAGCCTATATAGAAAAAACCTGGGTCAGGTTTGTATCTACAATGTTGATGTTAATGTCTTCTAATGGAAGTACAATAAATGTATTTTGGTTACCCAGTCCTACGTTATTGGGTTCTATCCTCCGTTTTTAATGTTCCTGGATCTTTAGTCATGCATCTTTCTCAGTGAACAGGGGGAAGTCTAATGGTATGAAGAGTTGGTACAAACATTTTTGTCTTTTTTTTTAAACTACTAATGGAAATAAAGAGAGAAAGATGTTTTTGAAGTCAAGCCTGGGTGACAACCATACAGACATACAAACAACAAAAGAGAGCGTGTATCATCCTAGGACAGGAAGCGTGTTATTCAGAGGAAGAGCAGGTGCTAATACAAGAATAAAAGCATGAAAAGAGAAAACGAATGCAACCACCATGTCGAATATCTGGTACATTGCAATATATGAAATTTTTGTTTTTGTTTGTATTTGAATGGAAGTAAAAGCTTTCTGTGCTTGCTAGTCTGACAAAGACAATGGAACTTTGCCCTGAATGTATTTGTCTTGGGGCCACTTTACAGTTGTCGATGATGCAGTGTTATATATTGTAACTGTATGCTACTTTGTATTTTTAAAAAGGTCTTAATTAAAGTAATACCAAAGGCATTGTGTTTTTATTTTTTTAGCATGGTGCCTTATATATGCAATGTAGTTGGACAATGAAGGAGAAGAAACAAACCAATGAGACCATTACTGTACTCCTCTATTTTGTATTCATATTACAAGGTTAAACTGATGGCAATGTGCGAAGAATTAGAGCCCTTATTAGCTCACAGGGTTTACCAGTGGGGGGCGGTCCATAAGAGGCACAGGGGCACCACCCCCTCAAAGTTCATAGAATGACTTATTTGGGAATAAATGATACTATGACTAACATTTTTTATCATCTTAAAGTGTTTGTTACAAAAAAAAAAAAAAGATCATGTTCCCTTAAAGCATGTTATACAGCACACTGCTTGTGCTGTGTAATTTGGCCCATTCTATTACCTAAAAAACCTGGCTGATCCTGCCTGGCTATGCCCTCCCACCTGTAAACTGACCACAATTTATCGTGGCTGCTGAGCCCCTTACACCGTGGTCAGGTTATGTGCCTCTGTCATCCGCAATCCTTCTCTGTCCTACTCTGTCCCCCCCCCCACATGCCCGTTTGCTTGTGTCAGTTCCCGCCCGCCTCCCCTCCTGCTGCTATTATAACTACCATAAAATCCTCCCATCCCCTCTGTAACATAACAATAAGTGTCCCTGTGCCTGTGTTATATAAAAAATATGCCAATCTGTACCTATATCAGAGCGTCTCCCAGCGCTCACGTGACTGCTCGGCTCTCTCTCCTCTCTCCTCCCCTCCTCCCTGGCTGACATCAGCAGCAGTGTTCAGCCCCACCCGCTGGAGCTGTCAGCCTGCAGAGGAGAGAGCCAAGGAGTGACGTGAGTGCCGGGAGACGCTCTGATATAAGTACAGATCGGCATATTTTTGTTATATAACACAGGCCCAGGGACACATATCGTTATGTTAATGAGGGGATGGGAGGTTTTTATTATATTGGCTAAACAACCACTTTAACGTTAAAAAATGTTAGTCATATTATCATTTATTTAAAAATAAACAGTTCTATGTGTGTGCAGTGCACTGTGTGGGGCACCTGACTAATAGGTGTCTATTAGGTCCGTCAATCTTTAACAAGCATGTGATTAGAGTGCAGAGCACTGCACCTGAACCGTCCCACTTTGTAGAAAATAAAAATTCCCCATTGCGTCAATTCCGGTTTCTCGTCCTGGCCAATTGGGAAGCCGAAGATTTGGAACACAGAAGCCGCCAGGTATCAGGGAGGCTCTGTTTACAGATAAGGACCTGGAGGGGTTTGTTTGCGCCCCCCCAAAAAAAATTTCATCACCAGCCGCCACTGGGGTTTACCCTCCCTCTCCTAGTGTGAGTACCGCTGTACAAAAGGTAAAAATTTAATTGAATTACTTTTTGCATATATAACTGGATTACACTTTTATTTATATCTCACTGGAGCTTAGGTTTAAAATTATCTTGTGTCAAAGCTAAGTAACACCAAAAAGCACACGATTGACTTTGCAATTTACGAAACTAAATATACTGTATAAGTATAAATATCGAACAGTAAAAATAGTAAATATTTTAATCATTTTCCCTCCCATAGTCATAATGCCCGTTATATCTTTACAGATAACATACATGGTCCTCTATATGGGTCAGTCCCGTATTTACATAAACTGAATTTTTCAGTGTACTTATCAGATACAATTACATTTCTGAAGCCAATAAAATCAATGTCCACATGGTTGATGGGTTTCTTAAAAGCATGTGTTCATTATTATCCTGGAAAACATTCTAGAACAAAGAGCCAGTTAACATTTAACTCAGTAAAAATACACCCAAATATGTGGCTGAGCTTGTGCAGATATATCTAGTAACTAGCTAGTTCTGGTTTCTGGTGGGAAAGGGATTGCTAAAGGAGTGGTGATGGTTATGATTATTTTATAGTATTGAAACAATGCCAAGGACATAATAAGACAAAGAGTACCTTCCGATAAAAGATATTGTGATAGCCCTATGTATGTAGAAGGTTGACTGTACCAAGGAAACACATTGTTGGCCTTTGTACACACTGACAGCACAAAATGATTTGCTTATGCCACAGTGATTAAACCTCAGTTCAGAAACCAGTGGTGACCTAAAAATAATAGATATTACAATGACCCACCTCTGTCACCTAAAAATCTAAATGGTTGTGGAGGGCGACAGCCTTTTAATATTATTATCTTCTTACAAGGCCTTAAGGCTGGTACACACAGCACGAATATCAGTGTGTACAGTAGCCTGTCTGGCTTCTGTCAAATGGGCATGCTGGAAAGTCAGCAGCCGATCAGCATCGAATTAGCACATGCAGCCAATGGCTGCAAGTTCTAACCAGTTTGATCTGGTGGGGAGTGGCAGCCCCCCTGTCAGAACACTATAGATCAGTGGGGAGATCGCTGTACTTACATCGCATAGTTAGTACAGCAAGCTCCTCAGTTTTTTTTCTTTCCACCCACTGGGTAGAACAAAAAAAAAAAACTCACTATGTGTACCAGGCTTTAGTGCATTTAATTTTCTAAAACCAAGGAGTAAGGAGATCTGAGGGTGCCTTTAAAATTAAGAAGTAAGGGGCTCAGGGAGTCCCTCAAAATCAAGAAGGGAGGGGTTCAGAGGATCCCCCCTAAAATGAAGGAAGGAGGGACTCAGATGTTCCTCCTACAATTAAGCAGTTTGGAGGTCAGTTGATCCTCCTTAAAGCTAAGGAGGGAGAAACTCATAGGGTTCCCCTAAAACTAAGAACGGTGAGGCTCAAAGGGTCCCCCTAAAATGATCCAAAAATATCCCCAGGAGAGAAGATTGATTAGCACCTTAAATTAAACCTGTGGTGAGAAAATTAGAAGGTAGTAGCATACCCATGACAGTTGGAACCTCGTACAAAAGTCTGTCCAACCCCAAAGCTGTTCCAGTTTTAAGTCACAGTGTAAGTACCTTGCCTAGGTAACATCAGATTCTCATGAGGCATATAATGCTCAGTGCCCAGTTAAACTGAAGATAGGCTCATCTTAAGCTCTAACAAGCAGGGCCCTCTGATTCCTCCTGCATTGAAATGTATTGTAACTGTACTCTCTGCCATAATAGCGCTACACAAACTGTTGTCGCTATATAAATCCTGTAAAATAATAATAAGCTGAGGAACAACAGCATTCATCACAAAGCCATTTTGTAGGCTACAGTAAGAAACCTATGACCTGCAAAGAGATCACACTATCAGACAAATGTGAATGATTGCGCATTGTGTGATGCAATTAATTATGTTTCCTGAAATGTAAAAAGGCTTCTGACTCCATCTCAACATTCCCTGCACTCCTTTTTTCTACAGTTCTCTTGATATATTTATGATGATAAACATAAATGTGAGGTCGGATAGTGGCATAAAACCTGCAGGAGTGTGCATTTTGATAAGTCTTTGATAAGTCTTGTTACCCTCCTATAGTTGAATAGAACAGCAGAGGTGAGTGGATTGCAAGTCTGTGTGCATTATTTTGCACATCTTCTGTCCAGTAAAATATTTTTCATACATGTTCATTGAACTTTTTACTATCCTAATCTGCTTTTTTTGTCATGCTTTTGTTCACATATTATCACTGCCATTTTGAGGACTAGTATTTTTACTATATCTTGAAATGCGTATCATCATTAAAAACATATTATCACTGTTATTATTATGACTATTATTTTTACTGTGTCTTGAAATGCATATCACCATCCTTTATAACTCTTCTGGTTTGGTGCCACTGTCGCCGATCACTAGATAGCTAGGCAGTTCTTGGTTCTCTTGTGGTGAGTTGGGTAAAGTTCTCTCATTAAAATCTGTCAATCCCTCCATCCTGATGACATACGGACTCTCATTATTGTTGGATACCTGATTCTTTTTATATTTGGCATATTTCATGATGATCACCATAGCTACAACGTCGAAAACCAGCTCGACTATCTCTGCCACCGAAAGCACCGATGAGCCAAAATAAAAACTCCATTGGTTTCCCATGGTAGACAGCAAATCATGGCTCTGTAAAGGGATAAGAGTGTGTAGGGTTTATCAACCTGCTCAGATGAAATAAAAAAAACAAGAACATGGGCATCGTTTATGTATATCTCTCCAAGGCTGGCCACAAATGTGCATATCTCTCAATGAGACATTTATTTTATAGCCGATTTGGCTCATATAGAAAGCCTCTGAAAGATCTAACACATTCCAGAGAGTTTGCTGCTTTGTGGGAAACCTGTATATGACCCAATTGTCTGCTATGCTTGGTAACATTGCACTGCCTGCAAATAATAGCCCACTTATGGCAGTTCTAAGCTATTGATCTCATTTGATAACCATATTGGCAAAAGTGCCTGTACAGAGTGCACTTCATATTTGGATTGATGCCTCATACTGCATTTGGAAACTGTTATTTCTGTCTGTTTTTGCATATGTAAGTTCCACAACTGTCTTATTCTTCCTCCACTAACTGATGAAATACAACAAATATGTGTATATTAGGTGTCCTGATGCTTTGAGGTATGGGTGGGGGTGGAGGATCTGGATTTGCACAGACAGTAATTAGACGATCATAAAAGAGGGCTATGACCTGCAAGAATGGTTGGGCTGTGCTAAGCAACTGACTCTTCCTGAAGAAGTCGAATTTGCTAGCAAGTTCAAAGTAGGATTGCACAGGAATAAAGAAAATACATTTATAGAAAGGAAAAACCCTGCAGGCAAGCATTTAAAATACTTGAAATGTCTGAGATTTTACCTGCAATTCGGTAAGTTGTAACAAGATATCTTTAAGTACTCAAGCTCAATTAGCTGGTGATATTTAATCCTATTTTGAATATTACAAGGATTCCATCCATTTGTATTAAGCAGGGTAATAAGTTTCAAATAGTTGGAGCTTCCAGAATGAAGACTCTGGTTCCAATAGATTTAGGGTGGATACACTGGACAGACATTATCCTCTTCCCTGCTGATTGTAGGAATCTGTAGCAATCACAAATGCCCTAGGCCATGATGGGTTGAAAGACCTCCCAGAGAATGGTGGATTGGGAAATATCTGGCCATCCTTGCCTCCTCTCCTCTCCACAGAAATTTGAATGATCGCAAAGGAGATAATCCAAAAGGTTGCAGGATTTCCCTGTAGGGTAAATAGCATCTCTAATTGTCTACAGCAGCCTTTTTCAACCAGGCTGCCCAGGCACCCTGGGGTGCCTTGAGGTTTCTTCAGGGGTGCTTTTGCAAAATGCCTTAAAATTTCCCCAAAATTGTATACAAGCCGGTGGGTGAATAAAACCTACCTTTTAGTTACACAAAGCCACAGGTTTTTATTGTACACTATTACAACCTTCTAGCTGTCAATGACCAATGACCTAATCAGTTGATAAGGAAGATGTCAATTGCCTGCATATCATCCTTGTTTGACCCTCCCTTGCCCCTCTCCATCAGCTTTGGGGTCTCATTAACTAAGTGATGGAGAAAAACCTGGGGAGAAGAGAAACAATAGAATACTAGTCAGTATCAGTTTGCAAAAGTTTGCTTTGGAAGAATACATCACCTCTAAGGTTGGGTCTCCTACGTGTATTGATGTTGCTGCATTATGTAAAACTACTAGAATAATTTTACATTTTAGAATGGGACGCCTCAAGACTGTCTACAATTTTGGAGGGTGCCTCGAGAGTTTCCATAATTTTAAAGGGTGCCTTGAATGAAAAAAGGTTGAGAAACACTGGTCTACAGCACATACTATCACCCTACAGTACATTAGAAACTGCCCATGAATCTCTAACTAACTAACTAATGGTCGAAATCTGCTTGTTCATTTTTAACCATTAATGTCAGGCTAACTAATACAATAGCTTGTAAACAAATATTTTGTCCACTTACACTGAGTGCTGGCGTTTCATCAAAAGATCTGAGATTCAGCTCTTGGAAGTACACATTAATCTTTGATATTTCACTCCTAGAGTGGGACAAAATCAGGTTAATTAACCATAATACTACAGTAAGAATTAAATGGATAAGAAAATTATCCAACTATTGTTGACAGTATTCTCACTGCAATAAATGATCAGCCTTGCGTTATGAACCCTCAATATTCTAAATAGTAATGTTCTCCAGTCTTCCTGGTATCCAGAGAACATGACATATCCTTACTAGTAATATTTTCTAGTTTCCCAGGTAAGGTTTTCTAGTCTTCCTGGTATCTGGAAAACATGAGTCAATAATGATCATGGCATATATCCCCACTAGTAATGTTTTCTAGTCCTCCAGGTATCTAGAAAACATGACATATATCCTTACTAGTAACATTTTCCAGTTTCCCAGGTGAGGATTTCTAGTCTTCCTGGTATCTGGAAAACATGAGTCAAAAATAATCATGACATCATGACAAGTATATCCCCACTAGTAAAGTCTTCCTGGTATCTGGAAAACATTACCCGTATCACACTAGTAATATTTTCCAGTCTTTCAGGTATCTGGAAAAAATGACATGTATCACACTAGAAATCACCAAAACTCAACTGCCGTTTACTCTAATAGACATCCCTCCCTTGCAGGCCAAAAGTATACAGACTCTCCATCTCTAGGGAGGGAGCAAAAATGAAGCGAAATAGATTTTGGAGGCGAGGTTGCAATACCATGTGAGAAGCCAAGTTTAAACTTGGCAGTTTTGTCGCCAGCAACAGAATCGTTAGTGTTACGTGACCCTTAGTGGTACCAGACTACTGGTTTGAGTTACTCTGTTTTATTTCATGATGGAAAGGGAACGATCCTTAATAACATATGTGTATAACAAACAGCAGCTAGTGTACCAGTATTTTCTTTATTGCAAAATACCGTATATAAAAAATATTTATTCAAAAATACCATGTGTTTTATCAAACAACTTAAAAATTGCCTATAAGTCAGGTTTTAAATCCTTACACAACAAGCTCAAGTGCAATGTATTGTCGGCATTGCAAACCTTTGGGCATCCATGACAGTCCCAAAGGAGATCAGGGTTAGGCTATGATACATTTTGTCCCACCAACTTAGTAATATGATATATTTCCTACCTGTTACTAGTGCGGTTGTATCCATATTCAGAGAATAATTCTTGTAGGATCCAAGCCTGTAACAGTGAGCAGGGTAAAAGCATTAGGGATATGAGGACCGTAATAAACGGGATGTAATCTTGTTTTTGGTTCCTTTAAGTTTGGATATCTATCTGGCATGCAACATTTAGTCATCTCAATTTTTATATATACACAGATAAAATAGATCAGCTGGTAAAAAATAATCTTATAAATACATGATATGTTTATAAAAGATTTCTTGTATAGTTTCTAATTCTATTTGTATGTGAGGGCAACCATGCACATAATCTGCTTCTGTATTAGCAGGGCAGCACAATGGTTTTGCCTTAAAGCTCATTATCATAATGTAAATCTATAATTCAGCTGAACCCTTAAAAACAATGCCCTTCCTGTGTGGCTATTATCTAAAGCCGTGTACACACGATCGGAACTTCTGACAGGAAATGTTCGATGTGAGCTTGTTGTCGGAAAGTCCGACCGTGTGTATGCTCCATCGAACATTTGCTGTCGAAATTTCCGCACACAAATGTTTGAGAGCAGGTTCTCAAAACTTGTTGTCGGGAAGTCCGATTGTGTGTACACAAGTCCGTCGCACAAAAGTTCACGCATGTTCTGAATCAAGCAGAAGGAGCGGCACTGGTTATTGAACTTCCTTTTTCTCGGCTCAGCGTACGTGTTGTACGTCACCGCGTTCTTGACGTTCGGAATTTCCGACAACATTTGTGTGACCGTGTGTATGCAAGACAAATTTGAGCCAGCATCATTCGGAAAAAAATCCACGGTTTTGTTGTTGAAAATCCAATCCTGTGTACAGGGCATACCAGTTGTTGGGAAAACTGGCTGTAATATGATGCATAGGAGTTGATTTACTAAAACTGAAGAGTGCAAAATCTGGGGCAGCTGTGCATGGTAGCCAATCAGCTTCTAACTTCAGCTTGTTCATTTAACCTCTGGCAAAAAAGAACTGGAAGCTGATTGGTTTCTATGCAGAGCTTCACCAGATTTTGCAATTTCCAGTTTTAGTAAATCAATCCAACAGCATATATTATGCAAGCTTGTGATACAGCTATTATTCTCTAAGGGCTTGATATGAACATGCATGAGGACTTCAAAAAAGTAAATATGGCCATGGGTATTAGGAAGTGTCTCCATCTGAAAGTCTGTATTGTTATTTCAAATGTTGATAAGGGGGCTTGGGTGACAGGGTGTGTTTGAAATATACTTTAAGGCTGGGTTCACACTCTTGCGAATTGGATGTGGTTTCCCTGCATCCAATTCGCATGTCAGGAGATTGTGACTTGCTCTCTATGGAGCCAGTTCACACATCTCTGGAGCAGCTCTGGTGCGAATTGCACAAGAGTCCTGTGCATCTTCTGGTCCGTTTCAGGGCCAAATTCAGCCAAAAATTCGGACTGGAATTGAACCTGAAACAGTGAACAGGGATGCACCGCACCCCTGCTGTGAGCCGCTCCGTGCTGCAATCTGAACCCAGCCTAAAGGTACAATCAAAATGAAAATGTTACATTTAATCCCACTGAAGAACATTACAAATCCTACCTGCTAGATAGCTTTAATTTCATCCAAACATTTATGTGTTGTGCCCCCCTAGCTAAAGCCCAGTAATTGCCTATATGCTTATTTTTCAAATAGCCCTGAATCTAGGCCAATAAAACTTAGGCCTGTATGTTCACTGGTTCCAGCAGTGGGGTAACCTGGATTAACCTGCAGAGTTCAGCATTGCTGCAGAGTTTGCTCAAGAGCATAAGCAGTTGACTGGCTGATTTCTGGCGCTGATAGAAGTTAAGCTGGCTGTACGCTCATCAAAATGTGGCTGGTTTAGTAGAATTTCAGTCTGTGTCCATCTCCACTCAACAGAAATAGATTGCTTGTTGAAGGATCATGTTGGAAAGTTTTTATTGAAAAATGTGTGTTTGGCCAGCTTTTCTCTTTTAGGTTATCAGTGGTTGTTTGAATGAGGCCCAAAACTGAACAAAGAAGATTACAACAGTGCAGCCAACCTATCAACTATCTACAATAGAAGATTATGTAATGCTGTCTGTAAAAGTCTAACACCATGGAAAAGACAGCAAAACAGAAAGTGATATTTCCAGTATGATCAATAATTTGCCGAATTGTCCTAGCATATCAGAGTTGCAGAGCTACAGAGCACATGTGATGCTTGACAGTTATTTAGATCAACACCATTTACCTTAGACACAGGTGATGGCCATCTAGCAAACCCTGCTGACAGGTCATACATCGTCTCACTGTTAAAATTTGAGAATACAAGTCATTATTGGGAATATTGCTTTATGTTTTTAGAAAATTATAAGACTGTACATAATATATAAATGGTTAAATACATTCTCACCCATTGTGCTCTGGCAGGTAGTATTTATGTAGTGTAATTATCGGGTTTGATCTGTATAACCGCACCTGACCTGTACCGTCAACCCATGATCTCTAACCCTAACTGCTACATTCTTTTATTATAGGTCACAAAGTTTGTATCCACCTTTGTGTCCGAAAACCCCTGAAGAGGGGTCATACTACTAAATGACATTGGCCATTGACATACTTGCTTCTGGCCTTACAAACATAGAAAGATAGAGAGGGCAGGTTACTTACGTGCACTGTTTAGGGCACTTCTGGAAACACGTATGTTGGTGAGCGATCAGTTTTTCATAGAGGCGAAAAAAGCAATGTCCTGCAACACAATATACGTTCAGTGAGAAGTCTTCCTGTGACCTGGATCTTTTTATAGCAAAAGTGTGTATTCTATAGGTCAAACCCTCTGGAGCATCTATTGAACTATTTTTTTTTTTGTTCTGTACAGTTATAAAACACCCTAAGGAAATCAACTATCATCTTATCAGATGCATTCAAATATAGTACATCGCTGCCCATACACAGCTCCTACTGAATTGTCTGAAATTTGAGCTGTGGGTGGTCCTTTTGGTACCAACTGGCTCAAGAAAAGTTAATTTTTCAATCAACTTTTGTCAAAGGAGCCGGGTAGAAAATTGTTTGCCAAACAATGGTTATATCCAATCAGGTGCAGACACCTTACAGCTATCCAGCAGCTGCAGGTCCCGCTGGCTGCTGAATACAAAATCCAGCAGGAAAGATTCCTTAATCCAAGCTTTTTAGCATGGATGGAGGAATCTGTTAGGTTTCTCCAGCAAGTATCTTTTTTAGTGGTATTTGCTCCCACTTCCTTAATCTCCTAACTGGCTGGAGCCTCCTGGGATCACATCCCTCCTCCAGGAGGCTGCAGGATCAGCTGTGTCTCACATATGCGCAACAGGGAGCCAACTGTGAGACGTCAGGAAGTGAAAGCTCCTAAAACTAAGATGACGGTGCTGAAGATCAGAAGAAAAGCAAAGAATCGGCTGCAAGGAGGACTCTTTGGGTTGGTAAGTATCTTAAATTTGTCAGAAGAAACTTTTAAAGACTAGTTCATTCATTTTTTTTACCCCAAGAGATCAATAGATGGGTTTCACCAGCTCTTTTCCTATGTGCTTTACAAACCAAGCTCATAGGGACTCATTGTCTGTAAATATGGATTTGTGCTTATGCCTTTACAAAGAGCCTACCCCATCCTGGATACTTGTTGTAGTTGCAATATTCACTTCCAGGAGCCAAAGGGTAAAAATAGTAGCTGCATCCACACTGTTCTATCATTCTGTACTGAAAGCAAGATTGAAGACAAGCCTAAAAGCACACAAAGAAAACCATAAATGTAGTTATTTATTTTATTTATATTTTACTTATCATAAGGAAGTGATACAAATATTTTTTCGTTTTAGAAAGGTTTCTACTGTATTCCTTACTTTCGGCCTTCCCTTTTGGCCTATGACCTTTGACCCCCCCCCCTTATGCCCTTGAACCTCCCTACTATCCCCTTTCCTTTCTCCATCCTTCCTTTACGTATCCAGAACAGATTATTCTCCAAATTTTTCTTTTACTGTAACAGCATTAAATAGAACTCTCCCTCCTTTTGCCCCTCCCTTCTTTTTTCCCTTTGTTCACCCCTCCAGCTTTCCTCTTTTTGTCCCTTCCTTCTTTTTTCATTTGTTTCCTCTTGGATTTTTCTTTCTCATTTCTCTTTCTCCCCTTCCCTTACTCTTCCTCATCATTCCCTTTGCCCTTCCCTTCCTTCCTTCTTCCCTTTGTACCTCCTTTATTTTTTCTTCTTCCCTCTGTACCTCCCTTATTTTTTACTCCTTCCTTTTGTTCCAGCCTTCCCTTTTCCCTTTGCCCTTTCCTCTGTCTATACCCTTTTCCATGCCTTGTTCTTTAGCCTTTCCCCTTGTCTCTCCCCCCTTTTCCCTTATTTTCCTCTTGGCTCATTCTTTCCCTGTTCTCTTTCTGCTCCCACCCCTTTGGTTAATGGCCTGACCTCGCTCATTTTTATTCCCTATGTCCTTCCATTCTTTCCTTTTTTCTTCTTGACCATGAACCTACTAGCTTCCTTTTCTTTCTCCTCTTCCTTTTCCCTTTTTTCCTTCCCTCCTCCTTCAATTTGATCCTCCCTCCTTACACTTTCCATTTTTCCTCCCTCTTTCCCTTTGCCTGCTTTTTTCCTTTTGTCCATCCCGCCCATCTTCCTTTCTACTTTCTCTCTTTCCTTCCAGCTGAAAATCCCTTACACTATGACATCATTTCACCAGTAGGGTTGAATAGTTATGTAAATGTGCAGAATGATTGCACTGAAGAGCAGAGCTTACCTGTAATGTATACGATGAATTGTACAGAATTCTGAACTCTAAGTCGCTCCCATCAAATGTACAGTCACCGTATGGCTTCCCCAGGCGATTCACTTGATCCTAGTATAAAGAAGAAAGCTCTTTTAAAGTTTTTTTTTTTTAATTTCCCCTCCCTTACTAGTTCAGTAAGTAGTAGTCCAGTTTCCATATGGAAATAAAAGTCAAGAACAAGAACTGCTGAGGAAAACTACAGAGGAATCACAAGACTCTCTGCAGCCCTGTTAATGCGCATTATTTCATTCATGCCTGTTTTCTGGGCTGAGAGCTATTCGTTGTGAATCACGTAATCAAGGTGTATGCTGACTCCAATCACAGTGGCTACAAATGACTAAGGTAATAATAATGGAAGTGGATGAGCACACAAACACAGGTGAGTATAAAGACAGAGGAACTTGCACACAAGTTGTGAAAAGGTAAGCTACATCAATGTGCATGCTACTGATTTTAGGGCTATTTTTAAATAAATGTTGGGAAGTAGGAGTAAAATAAAGACTCAAAAGAATGCTTGTGGTGATGTCTAAAAATGGCCATGCATGTTACAGATTGATAATAATCTCTATAACATCTCATTTAGATTACCAGCTCACTATGTCATGTAAGTGTACATCATGCTTTTCATGGTTAGTAATCACTTACCTGTCTAACGCTTATTGAAGTCTCAGTCCCTGGCCATATGTCAAATCCCTGATGCTCCACTAGTGGGGACTGGGTAGGATTGTGAATCATCACAGTGGTTCCAGCTGACGTTGATAAAAGTGGCATATTATCATGCTGATCGACTTTAACTATCAAACTAATCCCTGGAAGGCAAAACAAAAGAAAATAAAAAGTATTAAGAAATAATGTTTTACTTCAAATAGTTTATCTAACTCCAGGGAACATTTATTTTTTTGTTGGGAACAGAGAATTGAAGGATACGAATTTTATGTGTGCACCCTAAAGCTCAAACACGTGTGTCTGTGTGTGTGTATATATATATATATATATATATATATATATATATATATATATATATCTATATCTCGGACACATTGATCTCCCTGCAGACACAGTGAAAGAAAAGTGCATAAACACTTCTTTTATGGCAGAGCCGGTAAGAGGGAGATCTTTCCCATCTTCCTGCCATCACACAGAGCGATAATGCTAATGTGCATAGGGTGATTAGAGTGTGCCCAAGCACATCCAGCACACCCTGTGCGCACACCTATGCATGTAGCATACAGAACAGACTCAGGTTAGGGCAAACTGCCAGCATACAGACTGCATGGATGCCAACTGTCCCTGATTTCCCAGAACAGTCCCACATCTTGGACTTCAGTTCTGATGATGCTTAGTCCCGGGCTATGTCCAGGATCACAATGTCACCTTTATTTGAATTAGTGTACATGCACAGTAAATCAATAAAGCATCCAATGTGGTGACCGGGGGCCACAAATTGGCATTGTTCACATAATTAGAAGCTGGGTCTGGCTGGCACCATCCAGTAACTGGGAGGGCCTGAGGACAACTGTGGGTGGGGTTACCTGTGATGCGCAGATGGGACTGAAATATTTTTAAAGTCGTTGTAAAATCATTTATTCCAATTCCTGGCAGCCCCTCTGTAATAACAAGATGTACTACATTGTGTGTGTGTTTTATTTTTAATTCTGCAGCTAAATATACTTTTTCAAATCGCAGATGTGTGGTTACGTGACCACCCGCCACTCTCCTTCCCCGATCTAAGGACCACAGAGGGAGGGGCTGAGTTTCCCATCCGGGAGTTCACGTGACTGCACATCGGTGTTGTGAAAAAAGGTATTTAGAGCTGCAGAATTTAAAAAAAAAACACACACTGTGTAGTACATCTTGTTATTACAGAGGGGAAGGAGGGGAAGGAACTAGAATCACTAACTTTACAGCCAGGAGAAATAGTGGCGGGAGGGTGGAAGGGGGCGGAGCAGACGGCTTACACACAGACTCCTGAGAGGACAGGCAGGGAGGGAGGGAGTTGGAGAGCAGGATGACGGAGGCACGTAAACTGATCAGCAGCCATGATTACCATGGTCAGCACACTAAGGGGGATACAGGAACAGACAGGATCAACCAGGCATATTATGACAAATGACACTGCATAAGCATTATGAAGGTTTGACATGCTTTAAAGGAACAGGATTTTTTTTTAAGGGTTACAGGGTTATGAGACTGTCCTTGAGACTGCTCATAACAACTTCTGCTGAACTTTCTTTTCCTGAAACCCACAGCCCTGATGAAGGGGTGAGCTATTCCCCCCAAACACGCTGGCTTTTGTTTTACCTCCAGAGCCCAGAATGCTGCCATATAGGGCATTGCAAGACACTGATACCAAGTCAAATTTAAAGAGGTTGTTCAGTGCTTTTAAAAAAAAATTAAAAGTCTGCAGCTATAAATACTGTACAAATACTGTAGCTGGTGACGTTTAATAAAAGAACACCTGTGCAGGGATCCAGAGCTGTCCTCACCCAGGCCAGTTCTCTGCCGGTCTCCAGGTCCCCGGCGCCCTCATGTTGAGTGCGGGAAGCCGGCTATGACTCATTGCGACTTCACAGCTGGCTCCCCACTGAGTATGCAGGGATTGTCCCGCAACCTTCTGGAACCTGGCACATATCCCAAGTGGTTGCGGGCAGGGAAGGAGGGGGCAAATTTCTGCTGGCATTAACTGGATGATTCCAGTGGAAGTGGGGAGAGGGTACCTGTCAAAACTAGGTCTGCCCCCCCCCCCCCCCCCCCGAGGTACCCGCATCCCCCTAAAAAAAATGTTTTCATTACTTGCAGAAGGAGGAAGAAAAGCATAACTTACGTTTTTCAGTAAAATTCCACTTTATGTACATACACTAATTGCAAAAAATTGATGAAATGATTTATGAATAAATACAGAGCTGCATTAATCAGTTTTTAATCTGATGTCTTTCATATGTACCTACATCTAAAAAACGGTAACAAGACTAGAGCTGCCATTTAACCCACCCTGATAAACTGGTTACATTAACCTGACCACAGTAACATCTAATATTTACCATATTTTTTATCAGGTATCACTGTAGCCTCAGGCGTATGACTATTTTCATTTGCATTAATAGTATAACAGGTGCCGTATGTTGGATGATGGAATTGTGTGTAATTTCTGTTGGGAAGATATGTAAATGTAAGAAACAGATATCATATACAGCTTCATATACAAATTTCACTGCAAGAACCTGTACTGAGTCCATAAATATAAAAAATATATATATATATATATATATATATATATATATATATATATATATATATATGTACTGTATATATGTATACAGTGTATATCTATTGTATATATAAACACACACAGTATATACACTATATTACTAAAAGTATTGGGACGCCTGTCTTTACATGCACATGAAATATAATGGCATCCCAGTTTTAGTCCGTATGGTTCAATATTGGGTTGGCCCACCCTTTGCAGCTATAACAGCTTCAATTCTTCTAGGAATGCTGTCCGCAAGGTTTAGGAGTGTGTCTATGGGAATGTTTGACCATTCTTCCAGAAGCACATTTGTGAGGTCAGACACTGATGTGGATGAGAAGGCCTGGCTCGCAGTCTACGCTTTAAGTCATCCCAAAGGTGTTCTATCAGACTGAGGTTAGGACTCTGTGTAGGCCAATCAATTTCCACCACCCCAAACTCACTCATCCATGTCTTTATGGACCTTGTTTGTACACTGGTGCGCAGTCATGTTGGAACAGGACGGGGCCATCCCCAAAACTGTTCCTACAAAGTTGGGAGCATGAAATTGTCCAAAATGTCTTGCTAGGCTGAAGCCTTAAGGAGTTCCCTTAACTGGAACTAAGGGGCCAATCCTAACCCCTGAAAAACAACCCTACACCTTAATCCCCCTCCACCAAATGATTTGGACCAGCGTACAAAAGCAAAGTCCATAAAGACATGGATGAGCGAGTTTGCTGTGGAGGAACTTAACTGGCCTACATAAAGTCCTGACCTCAACCCAATAGAACACCTTTGGGATGAATTAGAGTGGAGACTGCGAGCCAGGCCTCCTCGTCCAACATCAGTGTCTGACCTCACAAATGCACTTCTGAAAGAATGGTCAAACATTCCCATAGACACACTCCTAAACCTTGTATACAGCCTTCCTAGAAGAGTTGAAGCTGTTATAGCTGCAAAGGGTGGGCCAACTCAATATTAAACCCTACAGACTAAGACTGGGATGCCATTATATTTCATGTGCATGTAGAGGCAGGCATCCCAATACTTTTGGTAATATAGTGTATATATCATAGGTGTGCGAAGCCTATTGCATTAGGGTGTGCACCTCAAAGCCACTGTGAATGGTAGGTGTATGGAGGGACATGACTGAATTAAAAAAAAAAAGCATGGTCCCACCCAATCCAAAGGCAGTTGGGAGGTAAGCGCATGGGGTGATTAGGGTTTGCACGGCTATGATTATATATATATATATATATATATATATATATATATATATATATATAGTTATTTTTAAGATGTTCAAGTAATTATCCATTACCAGATTTTCATTATATTAAATTATATGATTCCCAGTTTACCCTGAAGACCTGCTATAATTTCGAATCTCTGGTCTCGTTCACACTAGAAGTGTCAAACCTGGGTTTATATGCATTCTAATGATCTTTTTAAACAAATACAAATGCATGAAATGATTTTTCAATGACAGTATTCAGATTTAGTATTTACCTGCATCAGGTGCTTTCAGTTTAGCTACATTTCAAGAAAACTGAAAACATTCTGTGCATCCACAGGTGAGCTACTAACCTCCTGAGTTCTCTGCCTTTGGTACACTCTTAATTACATTGTTTCCAGCAAACTTTATGAATTAGAGAACATATCCTCCCTATGTTGTGGACAAGATGAGAGAGGGAGGTGTTCTGTAGTCTTTTCCTAGGGTGACAATGCTTCTTTGTAACAGATAAGCATTGTCACCCTAAAACAGAAAGTGTGTTACTGGCAGGATCAGCAGGTATAAATAAATGGAAGAAAATGAATGCAGTCATCACATATAGAGACTGGTAAGC
This sequence comes from Aquarana catesbeiana, assembly GCF_042186555.1. NCBI lineage: Eukaryota > Metazoa > Chordata > Amphibia > Anura > Ranidae > Aquarana > Aquarana catesbeiana. Next base: position 168,717,394 of record NC_133333.1, on the reverse strand, counting down.
TGTAATATATTACATTTTTGTTATTGGGTTTAGATTTGCTTTAATAAGAAGATTAGAAACTAACCTGTCACAAATATGTCCGTTGAATTCACATGTCAAAATAAACTTATCCATGTATTCTTGATCGGAAATTGGCAACACTGATGGGATTTTGGACATAATATTAATAAAATGGAACTTGTACCACTCACGCAATGCATCCACTCCGGACCAGAAGTATCGGTAGTAGCAATCGCCACCAGAGGAATTGCACTTTTATAGAAAAAAATGAAATAAATAATTTGCTTAATATTATGAATAAACTGTATAAAGACTCTAATAGGGGTATATTCATAGAGCAGTGAATGTGACGTTCACCAATATTCACTGCAGGTGAATCTTCCTGGTGCATGTGTTTTAAAGCCCAACTCTGGGAGACTTTAAAATTGTCTCTTGCAGTGAGGGCTGCACCCATACTGCAAGGGTTACCTGCTCATTTTGTCTAGAGAAGAGGAGAAATGCTTTTCATTACCTAATCCTCCACTCCCTAGGCATGCGGTGCTCCCCAGCTCTCTGGTGGTGGACTGCCCCTCTGTGTCATCATTTATGACCAATGCTATGGACCTTACATCAGTCTTGATGACGTCAGAACCTTAGACCGCTGAACCATGGTGGGGAGACGCTGCAAGGACTGGTCTAGTAGTGTGGAGATCAGAGGAGGGGGTAAGTCTATATCCCCTAGACTTAAATAACCAATTAACCCTTGCAGTGTAGACGCAGTCTTACTGCAAGGGATATTTTTTAAGTTTTCCAGAGTTGGGCTTTAAAGTGGGGCGCCACCCAAAAAGGGGAAGCTCCGCTTGTCTGCCTCCTCCCCCCCTCCGCTGCCACATTTGGCACCTTTGGGGGGGGCAGATACCTGGTTTTGACAGATAACCGCTCCCACTTCCGGCTGAGTTTGCCATGGTGAACTCAGCTGAAAATGAGAGCAGGTACCTGTCAGTTCGCCCCCCCCTTCTCCTTCCCCTGCAGCTGGCCCATTCACAGAGCGCAGCGTACTGCGCGCATGCACAGTAGGGAGCCGGCTGTGAAGCCTCAAGGCTTCGCTGCCGTTTTCCCTTAGTGGCTTGGTGGCGGTGGCAGCATCCGAAAGGCTTGATTGTAAAAACTGGCTTGGGTGAAGACACCGCTGGACAGGTTAGTCAAAGTCAGCAACTACAGTATTTGAAGCAGCCTTGAGCTCCTCTTTAAATTGCAGTGATTGATTCACCAGCAATGTTTGGAAAATGTCACATACATTGCTTTATAAATCTACCCTAAAAATATAAAGCTGATTCTTACAAGCTTAAAACCCAATTTGTTCCTCTTCCCGTTGGCCATTTGATTCTGATCCGCTTCCACTTTTACTAGTTTTATTGAACGGTCTAATTGAAAACTTTCATTTACTTGGCTTGTTACATTGTTCATGATATCTTTCAGATGCACAACATCCTCATCCTGGTTTACTGCTAGGGACGCATTATATCCATAAAGAGTAAGCAACGTTTCCTGGGCCAACTGATCCAACTGGTTGAGATATTCATTAACCTGGTCAAACCTAAAGGAAGACAGATATCACAAGTTCAACAATATTCACCATTCCAATGTGAAAGAGGCAGGCAGCTGCAGACACATAGATATTGTTTATATGTTTTTACATACATACTGCACATTTATACATGAATGCACATACCCATATTGAATAAAACATAACGTTTATATAATATGTTAAAGCTGAACTCATCAGATCAAATTTTTTTCCCATGCAGTGGGGCTGTGCTCGCACTCAGGAGTTAACTGCTTGTTTATGTCTAGGGGTTCGGAAAGCAGTCCAGCTGCCCCCCTGTGGTCCAGCGGTCTTATGCAGTGGACAGTTCTGGACGTCATCATGCCCATAGAACAGCTCTGGGTATGAAGATTTCAGGAACAGTCCACCGCTGAACGTGGGAGAGCACAGTTTTCTGGAGGATTGAAGAGTTGGGCAAGTATAGGCTCTGTGTTCACCCCTAGACAAAACGAGCCGTTAACCCATGTACACTCCCACTGCATGGGAATAAAATGTTTTGCCCACAGTTGGGCTTTAAAAGGCCAATCCTCTTAAAAATAATGTTTCACTTAAAAATAGAGTATGGTACAAAAGATACCTGATGTGGCTGCAGTAGAGACCTGGGATCTGAAGAACAAATTCTGGTGTAAGGTAGAACAGAATTAAAGCAAAACTCCAGCCAAAAATAACAAGATAAAAAAAATAGCCCATCATAAAATAAAATAACAAATCCAGATTTTGCTGCAATACTCACCGTCAATCCAGAGAGTTTCCACACAGTACTTTTCTTTAGCTGTTAGATGTCCTCAGTATGATAGCCAGCATTATTCAACCTACTTCTGCTGAGCCCAGGCCATCCTGGCCCCCTCTCAGCCTGTGACTGGACAGTGAAAGAAGAAGTAGCACACAGAGGAACTTAATCCTCTGCTTTCTCCTTCTATCAGTAAGTTTCTTGTCAGCATGTGAACTAATTGGCTCGCAAAAGGCTGGCACCACGTCAGATTCAGGTAATTACAAGGCTTTCATTAAAAAAAAAAAATAATGATGTATTAATTTAAAAAATAAATAAAAAGGAAGCCGTCCTACTGTACTACTTAGTGAATTTAATAAATACTGTGATCCCTCTGTTAATAAATCATCATGTATATGTGTGAATTACCACCTATGTGCTACATGCTCAATAACTAATGTGACCATGCACAAAGCAATAAACTTAGTGCTCAGTAACAAATGTGTCCCTGCACAAACTCATGTGACTGTACAGTATTATTTGTTCATATCATAAAATAAAATGTAAGTGTAAATCAATCCAAAATTATTCAAGTGTAAAACAGTCCAAAATGTTAAAAATAAAATTTAAATATTAATCAATCCAAAATGAAATATTACTGTCCACACAAACTTCATATTATTTTCCCATGGTGCTCTTCATGCCATGCAACCACAAATTCAGTGCATTTTTCCCTCCACCACATGAAAAACACACTCATCAGACACCGGAATATAAAGATATTATGGCTTTTGTATCACTTTATATCTCCTCCGCTAATTCCACACCCTCCACAGAGATACTCCACCACTCTCAATATGTTGTAAAATCAGCAAAAGGATCCATCATCGCTCTAAATGCCAACTCACATTTAAAAGTTCCATTAGACCAGCACTTAGTACATCCAGCAATTTTTGTCAACACTTTCCCTACCGCTCCGTGTGTTCGAGCCGGCATGCGCAATTGGAAAGCACTTTGGCTTGAATAAGATTGCCCAGGAGTATGCATCACTAAACCGCAGCTGGGAGGATATAAACAGGAGAGTCTATATTTTTTTTAACAGTTGGTGGGGGGGTCTGTAATGGATATTGCGCTGGGCACATATTATTTTGGTACTGATGTATTCATTTCAGTTTCATTGAATTGTTCATCTCTAAATTATTATGTTTCAATGTTTTTTTTTTTAAATTGCAGAAACATTATATATGGTATAGAAAAAAAAAAGAGACCCTAAGGTCAACGATGCGCTAAATAATTAGCAAATAAATATTATAAGTGTAAAGCAGCCAGCACCCAAAGTTCAATACCAAAAAACTTTCAAATAGAATAAACAACACTGTAAGTGCAGCGCTAAAAAATTTGAAATATGATATCAATTAAGATAAATAAAATTATGAAATACTCAAACAATGGTGTATACAATAATAAGTGAAATTAAAAAAATGCATAAATTTAAACCACATAAAAAAGAAAAGATTACCAAGAAAAAGAAAAAAAGAAAAGAAAACTAAAGCAATGTCCCATAATGATCACTGAGAAAATCCATAAATGAGTATGCCTCCACAGGGGAAGAAGTGAATTGCAGGAAACAAAAGTTGTGACACCAATCTTCCAAATGCAAAACCAGCGTGTATTCAGGTCAACACCCAAAAGTGAGGTAACTTGCTTACCAAAAAACCATGACTGCTGCTAGCAGTCTCTCCCAGCACAGGGAATTTGGAAGTCTTCCCAGAACTTATAATCCTCCAGATCAGCCGTTCTTTCTATTATTGCTCAGAAATAGAAAATAGAGACTTCCATAGTGCAGTATATCAATTCAGTCTTGTTTATTAAAAATAGGATTTTTAAAACCGCTTACCTGTAAAATCCTTTTCTTGGAGTACATCATAGGACACAGAGCCTCAAGTAATTACTTGGTGGGTTATGGGCCTACCTTCAGGTGTTGACACTGGTATAACCAATACAGGAAGTTGACTCCCCTATATAACCCCTCCTCCTTCCAGGAGTCCTCAGTTTTTGTAGCCAAGCAATATAAGCAATATACTCTCACCCCATAAAACAGAGGGGCGGGAGCTCTGTGTCCTATGATGTACTCCAAGAAAAGGATTTTACAGGTAAGCTGTTTTAAAAATCCTATTTTCTTTATCGTACATCATAGGACACAGAGTCTCAAGTAATTACTTGGTGGAATGTCCCATAGCAATGCTACTTGAGGGGAGAGAGACACAACCCGTAGGGCACCCCCAGACCTTGAGGAATTATACTGCTGCTTGCAGCACACTGCGCCCGAAGGCGATATCCTCATTCCATTTTAAATCTACTTGATAAAAGTTTGTAAATGTATGCACTGAAGACCAAGTCGCGGCCTTGCAGATCTGAGACATGGAGGCCTGGTGACGCACTGCCCAAGAAGCACCAACCGCTCTGGTAGAGTGTGCCTTAACTTGAAAAGGGGGAATCTTTCCCTTTAAATCAGAAGTTTGAATTATAACTTGCCGAATCCACTTAGCCACAGTGGATTTTGACGCTGCCTGTCCTTTTTTAGGGCCCTCTGGCAGAATAAATAAGACATCAGTCTTACGGATCTGAGCAGTTTTCTTTAAATAGATCTTCACTGCTCTCACCACATCAAGACAATGTAGTGACATTTCTCTCTTTGGAACATGGTTTTGGAAAAAACAATGGCAGGACAATATCTTAATTCAGATGAAAGCCTGAAACCACTTTTGGCAAAAAGCCTGGACGAGGACGTAACACCACTCTGTCCTCGTGAATAACCAAATATGGCTCTTTACAAGAAAGAGCAGTCAATTCTGAAACCCTCCTTGCTGAGGATATAGCAACCAAAAATATCAGCTTCCTAGTCAGAAGGACTAAGGGAACATGCTGAAATGGTTGAATGGCGGTTTTTGTAACACTGACAAAACTAAATTCAAGTCCCAAGGGCTTAAGGGTGATTTAACTGGCGGATTAATCCGCATCACTCCTCGCATGAAACCCCAGACTAAAGAATGCGTAGCAAGTGGTCTTTGAAATAAAATTGATAAGGCTGAGACTTGGCCCTTAATAGTACTCAGAGCCAACTTCATCTCTACGCCTACTTGTAGAAAGGCAAGAATTCTGCCTCTAATATATCTCCGAGGGTGCCAACCCTTGGATTCACACCAGGAAACATAAGCTTTCCAGACTCTATAATATATAGCTTTAGAACCTGGCTTCCTAGCATTAATTAAAGTAGAAATAACTGCCCTGGAAAACACCACGTTTTTTCAGAATGTGGGTCTCAATAGCCAGGCCGTTAAATTTAGTATTCGTAAAGTAGGATGGAATATCAGCCCCTATGAGAGGGGGTCTGGCCTTAGTGGAAGGGACCACAGATCCTCCACTGCCATCTTTACGATCTCTGCATACCATGACCTTCTGCTGCCAGAATTACCGGTTTTCTTTCCAGCTTGATCCTGCAAAGTCAAGGCAGCAACTGAATAGGGGGAAATGCATAGATCAGTAAAAGCTGATCCCACGGTATCACCAACGCATCTGTTCTGCATGCGAATGGATCCTTTGTTGTGGACACAAAGTTGACTAACTTTATGTTGCACTGGATGCTAGAAGATCTACATCCGGAGTCCCCCATCCTTGATAAACAGCCTGAAACATGTCGGGGTGAATAGACCATTCCCCTGGGAATAATTTGCTGGCGGCACATGTAGTAGTGTGCCAATTCTCTATTCCCAGGAACGAAGACTGCCGATGGGCATGGAATGTTTCTTTCTGCTCAAGTTAGAATATAGTTCACTTCTCTCTGCACTGAGAGATTCTTTTTGGTGATTGATATAGGCCACAGCCGTGGCATTGACGAATTGGATCCTGTCGGGACTATCCCTTAACCTGGAAGTCCAGGCTTTTAGAGCCAGACGCACTGCTCGAATCTCTAGGATGTTTATGGGCAAGGCTCTTTCGGTTCTTGAACAGTGTCCTTGGACACTTGTCTTCTCTGTCATTACCACTTTCCAGAAAAGTGGTTTGAAGTATTTACCTTTTAGGACATTCTTTAGTAACCATCAATTGAGGCTTTGGGACACCCTTGGGGACAGCCGCATTGGCAATCCAAAGCTTGGATCGTTTTGTTCCAAGAAAATAGAATACTGTTTTGCAACAGTGTCGAATGGAACTGGGCAAAGGGAACTGCTTTGAATGAAGCCACTATCCTTTCTAACAACCTCATGCAAAGGTGAATGGAGGGACGTCCTTTTGACCTGACCATCCGCACCAACTCTTTTATAGAGTGGTGTTTTTTTTTTCTTCTGGCAAGAAGACTTTTTCTGGGCTGTATCTATGATCAGACCCAAATACTGCAGCCCTTTTTTAGCGATTTTAATGGAGACTTTACTAGGTTGAGAATGCAACCCAGACCTTTCCAGATAACTAGTTGCAATGCGTACACCTTACTCCGAACAGCGATTGGTCTATTAGCAGTAGATCGTCTAGGTATGCCAAGACTGTTTAAGCCCTGTGCCCTTGACCTGGCTACAGGTGGGGCTAGCACCTTTGTGAACACTCGAGGTGCTGTAGCTAGCCCGAAGAGCAAGGCTATAAACTGAAATGCTGCTGTTCTACTTTGAACCGCAGAAACCTTTGGTGAGCGGGAAATATATGGACATGCAGATATGCATCCCTGATGCCGATAGGCGCCAGAAGTTTTCCTCCTTGCAGGATAGAAACTACTGACTTGATCGACTCCATAGAAAGGAGCGGATCTTCAGGAACTGATTTAGATTCTTTTGGATCTAGAATGGATCTGTTGAATTTCTGCGTGGCTCTGTACATGTACAGGAAACGCATGAAAAAGGCAGTGAAGGTTCCAAGGAACCTAAGAAAAAACAGAACTATCAGCTGACTCTACTAGAGGTAGCTTGAAAGAGGCACAAATCATCTCTGTGAGAGGTTTGTACCAGCAATTTCTCAGATTGCGAGGCTGGAAAAAAAGTTCAACTCTAGTTGTCTCCTCTGCAGAGGAGTACTCGGTTTGCCTTTCTTCCCGATTACCTGAGGGTAATCCTTCATCCTCTACCCACTGTTCCCTTGATAAGGGATCTCAGGTGGGGGAGGGGGGGTCTAACACGTTTCTCATCCTTGGATAGCGGATGCGATTAAAGTCACTAAATTTCCTTCTAGGCCCTGCAGGGCGGAGGAAAAACGCATCTTCAATCATGTATACAGGGGCTGAATATTTTCTCCTCTTAGGCTCAGTTTCCACTATTGCAACCCTAAAGTTGCGTGATTTTACTGTGATCCTTTGCCGCCGAGAATACGTCGGGGCGTGATTTTGATGCGACAGGAAACAATGCCTGTGTATTCTAGAGGTTTATGGACCTCAAGTCGCATCAAAGTGGTACCAAAGTAGTGCAGGGACTACCTTGAAGTCGCACAGATCTGAACAGTATTTCTTGGAAATCATGCCCTAGAGTCTGACGGTGAAGGCCATCACCGCTGCCTAGAGGCAGCTGCCCCTGCGCAGGGGAAGGAATCCGTTTAAGTGACTTGTCCAAGGTCACAAGGAGCCAACGTGAGGATGAGGTCCCACGTCTTTCAGGAAGCCTCCCATGGCTACGCTGGCCGTCAGAGTAGTTAAAGCGGAAGTAAACCCATCCATAAAACTGTTCCATTTCCGGCACGTGACGGAAATGTAACACTCCCATTGGTTGTGCTCTCAACCAAACTGTCAAGCCATCCAATGGCTGGTGTCATAACTGATCACATGTGAAGCATCATGGCAGTTGTAGATTAAACAAAGGCAAAGATGGCAGCTTCCTTGGCTGAAAATGATAGGAGGGTTTACTTACACTTTAACCTGTGAGGAGTGGCTCCTTCACTAGTGAACGCCGACATGTGGATCTGAACCCATGTCTGTCAGGAAGTCTCCCATGGCTGCACTGGCCGTCAGAGTACTTAACCTGTGAGCTGTTGTGGCTTCACTTTAAATAAAAGGACATTTATACCTTCTACTGGACAAAAGAGCTTTACTGCTAGAAATCATTTGGATGTATTTCACCAAACCTTCCCCAATGAAAAGGGAAACTAGTCAGACACCCCTTTTTTGCAAGATGCTTCGGCTGACCAACCCTTTTAACCACAGGGTCCTAAGCATGTGTTTTAGCACAAGCACAAGGCGAGACGCCTGGTGGATAGGGTCTTTTATGGCATCTATGGCGAAACATAGCGCCATTAGTAGGAGGATTTTAACAAAAAAATTCCAACTCCTTATCTGTTGGATGCTTAAGCAATTATGCAACTTTATTGATGCTGGAAATCGCAGTGTCTACTGCTGGTATTTCCAACCCTTGTGAATTTTTCCTCCATGATAGAGAACTGAGAAGCTCTTTGGAGGGAAAAAAATGCTTATCCAGATGATCCTATTCAGCATAAATAAGTGCTGTAAAAGGTTTGTTTTTTTTTTTTTTTTCAAAAAAAAAAGCAAAGAAGGGACCTAGACTTTCAGCTTACTCTGTTAGGAGTAGTATAAAAAGTGGAATGAACCACATCTCTGTAAGGGTTTGTACCATCAATCTGTTAGATTGTGAGGTTGCATAAGGTTCATCAACTGTTGTTTCCTCCACAGAGGAAAATTTGGCTTGTTTTTCCCCGTGATCACCTGAGGATAACACCTCATCCTGAGCCCACTGTTCCCTTGGAAAAAGGGGTTTGAGGTGGGGGAGGGGGATCTAGCATGCTTCCTATCCTCTTGGATGGAGAATGCGATTAAAGCCGCGAATCTTCCTTCTAAGCCCAACAGGGCAGAGGAGAATGCATCTTCAGTCACATACACAGGGGCTGAAGTGTGAGAAGCAGTTGCACCACCAATTGCTTCCAATGACTCACCCTGGCTTGCCATGTCAGGTATCTCCGGAGAGGATGACAGTGTGGAGGCATGACTGGAGTTCCCAGCGCCTGAGGTGGAATCCTTGGTACCTTTGTGGTAGACTGGAAATCAAAATGTGCTAAGCACAACAGCAGAGGCACTTTAACAAATTATGGTATTTGCTGAACAATAGTTTTAAAAAAAGAAAACAATGTCACCATAAGGATCAGCCTTTGATGCTGAGTACCATAATATTTCCTGTGCTGGAAAAGCCTTTTTACACACCTTTACATGCCCAGCGCTCCTGTGTCTTAGTGTGACAGACCTCTGTCTTCAGCATATGAGCTGAGAGCGTCTGTGTTAAGCCTCAGGTGAGAACCTGATTACACATAAGTGTCAGCTGTTATCGCACCTCTCCAGGAGGAGAGGAGAGGGGAGGGCGAGGGGAATTTTTATCAGCAGTGTTTGTTAAGCTCCTAGTTTTAAAGGAAGACTTCACTTTATACAAAAAAAATGGCTTGTTTTGTATGTTCATAAACTACTGCTGTAACCCCTTTAGATCCCTCAGAAGAGGAACACCATCTGTTCAATTAAGAACTCCCCTCTGGCTGCAGGGACCACACCCGCTGCTATAGCCAGACACAGAGCTGCTGAAAAAGCATTGTACTAGGTAAGTGTAATATACTCCCTCTAGAGGAGACATTTTAAGGCATACAGTTATACATTATATATATGTATTTTTTGGAGAAAAAGGCATAGGTGGACTTTTTACAGTTCCTAGGCTTCTCCCCTTACCTTATCCTCACTGCAGGATACTGCTGATTTAACAGACAGATTCAACTTTCACCCATCATGGCGGGCAGCGTAGTTAAACCTTCAAAGACTGGGGCCCTTTTTAATAGGGGTTCCGCTCCTTTGGACCTGTATAGCACCCCTCAGGAACAACTTTAGGTAATATGAAAAACCAAAAAGAGTCCTGGTTCCTAGGGTCCAGCTCTCAAAGAGAAGCTTACAGGCAAAACCTTGTTCTTCAATGTGAGGCCCAGGTACCATCCTATGGCCTCAGTGGCAAGGATGGATCCGGTTGTGGAGGTTTTTTAAATCCAGCATGGATCCCTCCCTGGACCTCCTCAGAGCACATCTTCATTCGTGACCAACACCTTAGACACTGGCAAAAAAACTGAGGACTCCTGGAAGGAGGAGGGGTTATATAGGGGAGTCAACTTCCTGTATTGGTTATACCAGTGTCAACACCTGAAGGTAGGCCCATAACCCACCAAGTAATTACTTGAGGCTCTGTGTCCTATGATGTACGATAAAGAAACAGAGGTTTGCATTTACAAAAACACGCAACACAGCCAATGCTGGAACAGAAGCTAATTTAGCCACAGATTAAATCTGAACTATATACAGAACAGATAACCCCCTAAATTTACATGCAAGCGCCTCATCAACAGGAGCAGGGCGCTACATGTGTTTATTAGGTTATAGATTCTAATCCAGAGACGTGCAGTCAGGGGAGGCAGATGAGGCAGAGCCATGAACATAAAAAGAAAAAACGATCGAGCATCGCAGGTTGTAGCTTGGCCACCTGGGGTCACAGAGACCCCAAATTTGGGGGGGGGGGGTAGGTAGCTGAAGTCCTACCCCACCACTGGGCAAAATTGGGGTTTCTGCTACCTATAGTCCCGGAGATACAGGGCTTCCTGTGCAGCCTGTCAGAAGCTACATACAGAGCGGCCAGTTTAAATACAAGCTGGCACACTCTATTTGCAGCAGACTGAGAGGATCCAGGGGGGGCAACAAGGCAATTGCCCCCTCCGAGAAATTAGTGCAATGAACAGGCCAGTCAGGGCCCAGGGACAAGTGTGCAGGCGGGCCAGTCAGCGGGAGTAGGCAGGTGAGTGAGCTCCTAGCGTGGGGGGTGTCGTGGCCCCGGGAGTGAGGGGGGGCGCCAGTATGTGTCATTGGCTGCCTCCTCCTAATTTTATCTTCCTGTGTCCCCGGGCTCTGGCCGCCATGTTTAGTGTCCGGCGCCCTGTAATTGGGCATATGGGGGGTCACGTGAGGCTAGAGCTGGCCTCTTCGTGATTGCTCCTGAAGTCCCGCCTCCGCACATGACCCCCATACACCCAATCACAGAGCGCTGCGCCGGACACTGAACATGGCAGCTACAGCGCGGGGGAGAGAAGCATTGTGAGCCGCCGCTGTCTTCTCCTCCTTCGGACTGTCAGGCCAGGCAGACACAAAGGTGAGTGAGACTCCCTCGTGACAGTCCTGTTACTGGCCCGGGGGGGAGAGAGAGAAAGTCAGTTAGTGTAGTATGGGGGTCAGTTAGTGTAGTATAGTGGTCAGTTAGTGTAGTATGGGGTCAGTTAGTGTAGTATAGTGGTCAGTTAGTGTAGTATGGGGGTCAGTTAGTGTAGTATGGGGGTCAGTTAGTGTAGTATAGTGGTCAGTTAGTGTAGTATAGTGGTCAGTTAGTGTAGTATGGGGGTGAGTTAGTGTAGTATAGTGGTCAGTTAGTGTAGTATGGGGGTGAGTTAGTGTAGTATGGGGGTGAGTTAGTGTAGTATAGTGGTCAGTTAGTGTAGTATGGGGGTCAGTTAGTGTAGTATGGGGGTGAGTTAGTGTAGTATAGTGGTCAGTTAGTGTAGTATGGGGGTCAGTTAGTGTAGTATGGGGGTCAGTTAGTGTAGTATAGTGGTCAGTTAGTGTAGTATAGTGGTCAGTTAGTGTAGTATAATGGTCAGTTAGTGTAGCATGGAGGTCAGTTAGTGTATTTTCTGCCAGTGCCCCTCCTGAGACTAGGCTCTGGATCCGCCCCTGGCTCACAATGCCTCTGACTTCTTGTCAGAAGCACTGAGTTTAATGGACAGCTTGGAGCCTTGGACCTATGGTAAAGCACCATTGGTCCAAGCTGTCTGATAAAAATGCTGCAGTGTCACTAGAGGAAGCTATGTCATTGATCAGATGCTTTGGTAGGTTCTCGGGGCTTGTGATCAACTGGTCCAAGTCCTCTCTTATGCTGCTGGACGCAAGTCCGGATAGTGGGACGCAAACAGTCCGGGGGGGTGCCAGTTACACCCAGCTTTAAATATCTGGGGGTGCAGGTTACTCCTGAGCCCAGGGATTTTGTTGCATTGAACCTGTCTCCTCTTGTCAATAGGAATCGAGATAGAGCCAAAATCTGGTCCCGATTAAAAATGTTCCTGGTAGGGCGGGTAAATCTTATTAAGATGGTGTTTATCACACAGCTATTATATATGCTCCACAATACCCCTATGGTGGTCCCCCTTAAAGTGTTCCGTATAATCAACTCTGTCTTCAGGGCCTTCATCTGGCTTAATAAACCACCGCAAATTAAACTTGAGCAACTACAGAAATCCAAGGAGAGGGAAGGCCTTGCGCTCCCCAACCCTTGAGTTTATTACTTAGCAGCGCAGTCACAGCACATAGCCCGCGCTATGGTGAGTGGACGGGAGACAGAGGGAGAGTGCATAGACTTTGACCCCATTAGAGCCCTTACGTGTCATGCTACCGGAACCGTGGATGTTGCGGTGGGGTTGGAGGCCCTGGCATATGCTAAAGCTAACAAGAGATTTCCAACATACGTGCTCATACAAAAAGTATGGAATAAACTCAGACAACTACAGGATGTAGAGGGATTTACTAGCTATAGTCCGATATGGGCCAATGGGCACTACGAGGAATTGCAAAAATTGGAGTGTGGGGGTTTGGTGGGGGAGACACGGGGTCACGCTCCTGAAGCATGTTTTTTGCGGATGGGAAGCTGCAGCCTTTTTCTGCGTTAAGGGAGCAGTTTGGCCTCCCCAACACAATGCTTTTTTCCTACATGCAGTTGCAACACGCAGTGCGGGCGCAGACCGATGGGGCCCTGTGGATTCTCTTGCCGACTCCTGTATTTCATTACATGGCGGAGGTGTCTCTGTTCAGGGGTTTCATATCTAGATGCTACGCCATGATCCTCCACACCCATCTGGAAGGCTTCCCTCAGCGGGTGGCGGGCAGGTGGGAAGAGGATGTGGGCACCTTTGAGGAAGACCAGTGGGAGGAGGCACTACAGGCGGTTCAGCTGTGCTCCCTTAATGTGGCCCAAAGACTATCCCAGCTGTATATTGTCCTTAGAGTTCACTATACACAGGCCAGATTGTTTAAAATGGGGATGAGGACGAACCCACAGTGTCCCAGATGTGTGAGGGGCCACGGAGACCTCATACATCTGCTATGGCGCTGTCCAAAGCTACATCGGTTCTGGACAGGAGTGATGTCCACAATTAATACTGCCTTTCAGGTCACAGTACCATTGGATCCAAAGCCTTGTCTGCTGGGGATAGTGGATGACATCCCCACTGGAGACAATCAGAAGCAGGCCATTGCCAGAGCACTGTTTCAGGCCTGCAAATTAATCCTTAGGCACTGGAAGGCGGCTAACCCTCCTGCGCTGAGGGAATGGTTGGCGCAGATGGGGGACATACTCCGGCTTGAGAAATACATATACCAGCACAGGGGACGCCAAAATAAATTTGACAAACTATGGTCGCCCTGGTTAGATATCCCTGGCATTTCGCCTATCGATCTGGTGTTGGGCAGACTTTTTACATAATTTGATTAATGTAACTAGGAGATGGAGGTGTGAATTGGGAGGACTGCTAAGCTACTCCGTATATGGGAGGCAGACCTCATTGGTGGTGATAAAGGCAAAGAGGCACTTGGGGCTAATGGCAACTTCTATCCATTCCCAATAAATATTGAGTGGGTATGTTCAGATTGTACTGTTATATCATACATGCTGGAACTCCATGTGGTTTGGTGAGATATATCTGTATTGAATGTAAGGATTGCTGCTGAATTCTATCTATGTAAACTGTACGGTTCTCTTTTTTCTTTTCTGTTTGTTTTGTCACAATAAAAACTTTATTTGAGAAAAAAAATGCTGCAGTGGGGCATGTGTCTAAAAGGGGGCATGTGTCTAAAAGACACATGCTCCCTTGCAGCCCAGCCCTCTTAACTAGAAGGAAAAAGCATGGGTTTATGCGTCTAAGATTTACCCATAATCCCATGTTTTTCTCACACAGTTAAGAGGGAGAATGAGAATTTGCTGCCTGCTGAAATGGTAGTTTTAATCAAGCTAAATCATATATTATTATGCTATATGTTATAACAGAATAATTTATTATTTATCTATTTACGGGGAAATTACTGGTTTGAAGTTATAACTTCAGTAATTTGTCTGTTAAAGTGGTTGTTAAGCCACTGTAATATAATCTTCTTATTCCCTCTGTATCATAAGAACATGTGTCCCTGTGCTTGTGCAATATAAAAAAATTGCCGATCTATAATGATATAAGCTCCACATGCACAGCTGATTCCTCTCCTTTCTTCTGTCTTGACTCACAGCTGCAGTGGGCGGGGCCGAGTCATCCCGCTGACGTCAGCTGGGGAGACAGGGGAGAGAGGAGAGAGGAGAGAGAGAGAGCTGACAATCAGCTGGGTGCCGGGAGCCATTTATACAGGTACAGATCGGCTGAGTTTTTACATTACACAGGGACAGATGTTCTAATGATACAGAGGGGATAAGAAGATTTATGATAGATAAGAGAGGAGCAGGAGTGTGGGGGGGGGGGGAGCGTCCGCAGGTACGAGCAGGGAGGGGAGGGGGAGGAGGACAGAGGACAAAGACACAGGGAAAGCTGCAGACAGGAGAGCTGCGGCTGACAGAATCATGCAAACATACCACAATGTCAGGGCTTAGCGACCATGATTATCGTGGTCTGTTTGCCGGGGGGAGGGTATAGCCAGGCAGGATCAGCCAGGTTTTTAGGGTATACAGGTGGCCAAATGACACAGCACAAGCACTGTGCTGTATAACAAAGTACAGTTTTTGAAAATATAGTGAATTACCTTAAAAACAATACATAATAATTATTTGTATATTACTATATATATATATATATATATATATATATATATATATATATTATATTACTTCTGACACTTCTCTCCTACATGTAAAAATCATAACTTTTTTTGCTAGAAAATTACTCAGAACCCCCAAACATTTTATATATATATATATATATATATATATATATATATATATATATATATATATATATACATACATACATACATACATACATATATATATTTTTTAGCAAACACCCTAGGGCAGTGATGGCGAACCTTGGCACCCCAGATGTTTTGGAACTACATTTCCCATGATGCTCAAGCACTCTGCAGTGTAGTTGAGCATCATGGGAAATGTAGTTCCAAAACATCTGGGGTGCCAAGGTTCGCCATCACTGCCCTAGGGAATAAAATAGTTCATGAATATAAAAAAAAAAAAAAAAACACTAAAGTTAGCCTGATTTTTTTGTATAATGTGAAACATAATATTACGCCGAGTAAATAGATACCTAACATGTCACGATTTAAAATTGCGCTCACTCGTGGAATGGCGCCAAACTTTGGTACTTAAAAATCTCCATAGGCAACGCTTTTACATTTTTTACAGGTTACATGTTTAGAGTTACAGAGGAGGTCTAGTGCTAGAATTATTGCTCTCGCTCTAACATTTGCGGCGTATGTAACCTGTGTGTATCTGGCTCTGATACTAGCCAGTGCCTCACCAGCCACTGACCTCACCGCACGCCCCTGTTCTAATCCAGAGGTGTTGTGCTCAAAGGCATGTCTACCATATATAGAGCATAGTTCCCTCGTGTTGGCAGACACAAAACCATAAAGGAGAGTAATTAGGTCATCTCTAAACTGGTAAATATTCACACAGGAGTACAGCATACACATTTAATGAGCTAATATGCAAATCACGTTCTCCCATTTCATGCTTTCCAGCTATGAAAGCAGATTTTACTATGCATAATTCATTCTGTTTGTAATAATTAAAATAAAATACCTGTAGGGGTTCAGATTGCAAATGGTCACGGCAGGAAAATTGCTTTTCTTGGTCTGTAAATTTATGGCCAGTTTGGTGGGATAGGACCAATACTGGGTAAAAGTGTCCCCAAACTGAAAATACATTGTTGCGAAAGCACTAATGTAAAGAAGAACCCAAAAGCCAGTTTTCATTTTATTCCTCCTAGAGCAGTTCAGCCTGATGGTGCCATGAATGGTTGTGTTGTCACAGAAGAATTCAAACAGCTCTGTGAAGGATTCATAAAAATCAAACCATCCTTCTTCAGTCTTCTCTGTTTCCTCCATATTCAGGAATAGGTTCTGTTTATTAAAGGAAACATGTTAAAATCCACTGCATGGTTTATATAACTGTATTCATTATTTTACTAAAATCTTTATTTTGCATATATATACACATTTAAGATAAGTTTTCTCCATGATAGTCTGTCTGCTGAGCATGGTGGGCTTTCTAACAAGATAGCCCATCACTAGTTTTGCCTTGTTTAACAGCTTCTGCAGCTTGAAATCTCAGAGGAGTACTATATTTGAAAGAAGAAGAGCAAGCTTGTGTGTCTGAATCTTTCAGTTGTGAATGTGATTAGATATCCTACTACTGAGATGAACTCACATATTTGTGCCTTTGGAGTAATGCCTGGTACACACGATCACATTATAGGACAAATCTTCATCAGTTTTTTGTTGCTTACTAGTCTCATATCGAAAGTGAAGAGGTTACTCACCATTGGAAGTTGAAAATTCTCGCACAACAGACTTCAACTTCAGAAGTGATGTAATGTGTTAAATTGTTTTGTATGTGTTCTTTCGTTTCTGAGCATGCGTAGTCTTGCTCTTTTTTTCGGCCGAAAACTGTACGCACCTTTATCCTCATTCCAATACCTAGCCGTAACCCTCAAAAGTTCAGCCACAATCCAGAAGTGCTACTATCAAACTAATAAGTTGACTAATAAGTAGGCTATCATGTCATATCAACACCTTTTATACTATCTCTGTGAAAATCCAATGCACCAAATTTGTGCCATAATATATCAAAGATGAAAGTTGGGTCACCAATGTACAGTGTGTGTAAGATTATTGCCCCAAAACAACACAATACAGTTTAAGGCAAAATTGTAGTAGACTTTATTTATAATCCATCAAGACATAAAAAAATCCATCATGTAAAAGGATTGACGCATTTCAGCCCCAAACTCTGTGCCTTAGTCATATGACTAAGGTCCAGAGTGTTTGAGTTTGAAACACAACAATATTTTTACATGATGGATTCTTTTAGGTCTTGATGTACTATAAATAAAGTCTACTACAATTTTATCTTATATTGTGTCAGTGCTGGACTGAAGACTCCTACTTTCTTCATGGCAATCTACGGTATGTATAGCATATGTCCTGGCATAGACCATTCAGCATTATCCCACAGACATTAAATAATAATAATTTAGGAAAAAAACTTATTATAGGTGTACATTCTCCTATAGTCTTTTCTTGCTTTATGTCACTGTTTTATTCTATTTGTTTGTTCTTTCCTATCTCTCTGATACATCTGATATATTCCATACAATATTTTTTCATATCAGTTTCACACCTTATAATTACATCTACAAAACAATCCTTATTCAATGAATAACCTTAATTTTATTATGAGATGCTCCTGGGGCATAATTGTTTGTATATTTAATTACTGAGTAGAACATTTCAGAGTGCAATTATAGGGCCAGAGTACAATTATTGCACCTTTATCCTCAACCTAACTCCAAGCCCTATCCCTTAAACTCAGCCATAATTGGCAGGGCTCATATGTACATCCATATGGTACAGAAATGAAATTAATACCTTGAAGCAAAATTCCTTTTTTTATTTTAATCGGTGTTACATTTTTATATAGTATTTTCAATCCTTACATCGCTGTTTACTTTAAAATGTATTGCTTTCTATCTATCTGATCCATCTGATATAATTATTTAAATATTTTCTAATATAATTTGCACACCATATAATTCCATGTACAGAATAATCCAGAATAATGTAACAAATAACCTACATTTTATTTTGCGAGGCTCCTGTTGGAATCATTGGGATATTTAATTACCGAGCAGCATATTTCAGGACCAGTAACAGCAATACACATATAAGCTTATTCAATGTATGTAAAGCATACATCAAACCAGTCTCTGTGACTTTCTATATGACATAATATTGAGCAATGTATTTGTCTTTAAAAAGGAATACTAATACTATGACTTAATACCATCTTATCTTTATAAACTAATTATTACATATAATTAATGTATAATTTAGGTAACAGTATCATCTTACCTGCAGCTGTACTTCCTTTAGGTGCTGGCTCTATGAAGCTCAGGGAGATTGTCAAGCACTACCAGTCTGATCTGCTTTATAAAGGCTGGAGGAAGAATGCTTCATAGAGGAAGTTGGAAAGACTTCCTTACACTGGACTGATGCACCCTTTCTAACTGATTACCATATTAATAAACATACATGACAATAAAAATTAAAGCCATACATAAGGAATATATAAAAGGCACAAATGAATGCAGCTCTGCAATCATTAAAGTGACAATAAATTACTGTATATGCCTATTCTCCAAAAACAATCCATACACACAAACCTGGCCTCGTGATCTATTTCTCATGAAATTGTTTCTTCCTGTGTTTTTCTTCCTCCTTGCAATGTCCTTTGTGAGCTCCCAAACCTCTCCTTTTCTTTTTCACTTCCATTTGCTTGGAAAAAGCAGTGCATGTTAGTTGCGGTTATATCCACTGCTCAAAGCACATTACAAATCCTATAATCCAGGGGTCTCCAGTCTTCCAGTTTACTGTGCTTCAGACTTTAGGGGGCCTGGACTGTGCCCAACTGCAGTAAACAATGCCCGATCTTTGATTTTTAGGGGGAGAAATAGTTGGTGTCAGTGGAAGGAATAGTGCCCCATTTTTGTTGTTATTGGAAGGAATAGTGCCCCACTCTTGGTGTCAGTGGCAGGAATTATGCACCATTGTTGGTGTCAGTGGCAGGAATAATGTCTCAAGGCCCAGATAAAGGCAAGCAAAGGGCCGCAATCTGGAGACCACTGCTATAGTCCCTAGTTACTAGTACATCTTGGAAATTAGCAAGAGAGTATGGCTACGTTCCTACATACAGTGGGACCATGGAAAACAAATACAGTCACCCTCTAACCGAAAGTTGGATCATATCAGTAAGAAAAAAAATGAATTTGGAGATTTGGAGGAGGTTGAGAGCAATAGAAGATACTTTTTTCAGTTAAGAATTTGAGTTAGGAATACATACTTAGATTAATTTTATGCCTGAGCTTAGTGTCAGTTTAAAAAGTCTTTGAACCTTTTTCTTAAAGGAGAAGTACAGCCTGAGATTTTTAGGCTGGGCTTCTCCTCTGGGTCACAGGAGTGCAATTCGTTTTCCGCTCTCCACTGACGTCACTGCTATCAGCTGAGGCAGCGTGTCATCCCGACTTCCCAAGTCTGGATCCGCCAGCTGCCTTGACTGATGGCGGTCTCAGTAACTCATCGCTGAGAGGCTGAGACGGACGCTCCCCGCCTCTCCACAGCTCAGCGCTCCAATGAGCATGGAGGATCAGAGCAGGAGAGATGCTGACTGACAGGCAGCAGCTCTCCACTCGGGGAGGTGTGAGAACTGAGCCATTGACAATGTTCGGTGACTCGGTTCTCAGTGCAGAGGCAGCTGGGGATAGCTGCAGAATCGGTCTGATGCTGCATCCACCTAGGTGAGTTGAATATAAAAAAAAACAAAAAAAACCCATAATTCTCTTTTAAAAACAAGTAGTGTAATACCTGAATTTTATCTGGTGTCAGCATTCCTTGTACAGCAGAGGTTGAGTGTCAGTCTATGTACACATCTATGCGGCTGCACTTGATGCATTTTGCAGTGCGTTTTGCATTTTTAACCCCTCATTTTTTATGCGTTTTGCATGCAGTTTTCATGCATTTTGCAGTTTACATTTTTGTTTTCTCTTTAAACACACTGTAAACACACTGTACATTACTGGTGGCTAAGGAGGGGGCTGGGAAGCCGTTCGCTGCATCCTTAACAATCAATGAGTCAAAAATTACCGACAAAAAAAAACAGTGGGGGGTCCCCCCCAGGTCCATACCAGGCCCTTCAGGTCTAGTATGGATTTGGAGGGGACCCCCCATGCCAAAATTTAACAACCCCTATCCATTCACCCCAAAAAGCAGTGAAATGTTAAAAAAAAAACAAGAGCCGGTTTTTGACAAGTCCTTTATTAAAGAAAGAAAAATATCCCTCGTCGTAGATCCAACATGTCGTCTTTCTCCGGTACTGATGTCTTCTTCATCTTCCGGTGCAGTCTTCTCCCCGAGCTGTCTTCTCCTTGTGCTGTCTTCTTCCTCACTGCCGGTTACCCGCTAAAAACAAAAAAAGGTAGATCTTCTTCTAAGGCTTCCTACGTTGTGTTGTTGCCCACTGTCTGGCATTTCTTATATAGCCACGTGATGTGGCCATTCAGTGACGTCACGTGTCACAAGGGGCGGGTTCTCCGGGTGACATCACCGAATGGCCACACCCCATGGCTATATAAGACATGCCAGACAACAGACAACACAACGGAGGAAGACAGCCTTAGAAGAAGGCCTTTTTTTGTTTTTAGTGGGTAACCAGCGGCGAGGAAGAAGACAGCTCGGGGAGAAGACAGCTCGGTGAGAAGGCTGCACCAGAGGGAGAAGAAACTACCGGAGGAAGAAGACATCGGTACAGGAGAAAGAAGATACGTTGGAGCTATGATGGGGGGACATTTTTCATTTTTTAATAAAGGACTTGTCAAAAACCGGCTCTTGTTTTTTTAACATTTCACTACTTTTTGGGGTGAATGGGTATGGTTAAAATGTACCCCATACTCATTCACATGGGGGGGGGCAGGATCCGGGGGCCCCCTTTCTTAAAGGGGGCTTCCAGATTCCCATAAGCTCCCTGCCCCCAGAACCCCACAACCACCGGCCAGGGTTGTGAGGAATAGGCCCTTGTTCCCATCAACATGGTGATCGGTGTCAGCAATTTAGGCAGTACAGCAACCCTTCTGCTCGGTGCCCCCCTTTTGAACCGATGGGGCCTGGACCCAGTACAGAAGAGACAGTTGCACTGCCTTATCAGTGGCCCTGGCTGCAAGGCAGAAGTGCTAACCACTTAGCCTCTGTGAGCCCCAGCTTTAACCCTCTCTACCTTGCATAGCATTTCTCCTCCCCTCCGGGAGAAGTGATTTAGCTGCACACTTACTCAAGGAAATATGGGTAGAGATAGTGTTTGAATATAGCTAACTGAGTCTTATAGTTCTTCCAAAGTAGGATATCTGATAAAAGCTCTCCCTTGCTCCTAAATACTATTTTGGTGGGGGAAGGGCATAGACCAGTGATTTCCAAACTGTGGCCATTTGCTTGCCTCTACCCAGGTCAATTCCTCCAACTGACACCAATGATGAGGCACCATTCCTCCCACTGACACCATTAATGGGGTCTTGTATGACTTGCTCCTAAGCTCCCCAAGTATATTATATGGCCATCCTAAAGTAAGTAATTTGAGAGTGAGAAATCCACCACAATTGTTCCCTGCATATGACTGGAGTGCATGCACTGTTCTTTTAATCTTTCTCCAAAATAGAATGAAGGATTGGCCATAGTTGAGAGAGGTGCTTATTATTGTGCTAAAAAGTTCCAAAACAAATAAATTAAAGTATATTATATTGTGTATATAAAAAAATTGTGTATCTCTTCAATATCCTATAAACAGTGGCTCATCATATAAATTGACCCTCACGACCAGAAAGGGTCAAAATGTGCTTGTGGGTGAAGATCCTACTGATTTCTTAAGTCTTGTAGGTCCTAATTTTATAATCCTAATTCAAGGTGTTTGCATGCATATTATGCTTTTAAAGGATATAATGCAATTTCACACTCTGTTCATGAGTGGTTTTATGTTATTTTAAGATAGCTATGTAAGGGGGACTGAGATTGGCATTGGCGCCGAAATGTGCAAGCCCCCACCCTGCTTCTTCTTGGATAGGACAGTGACTCGCTGCACTTTACTGATGTTCTTCAAAGATGGCAGTGACACTTAACATCACATTGCTATATTAAAAGAACTCTTTGACACGCATTGCCATACAGAAAAGCAACCCTTCTGTAGCATTCACTAAGGCACAGATAGGGCAGCATATGAATATTAAACCATCTTTCTGTTACTCTCCTCCTCTTTCACCCCCTTGGAAAGACTACTGTGTTGGAACTCACCTCCCTGTATACTAGTTTCCACAACATTTTGCCTCTGTCAAACCGAGATTAACAAGGTGCTTTACTGTAATACACCAGTCTCTCCCCTTCAGCCCCATACTATAACTCTGCACTCTAAAAGGGGACCTAACACCCACTTACATGATTCCCTGTTACCACACTATTTTGGGACAGGGCCACCTAGTAGCAGACTAGCTAACTGCACCTGCTTACAGGTATACCTGTGGATGCTTTTATGCCTTATATTTTGTACAATAAATGGTCTTCTTAAGGGAACATGGCTCTTAAGGGTACATGGCTTTAATATTTGCAGCTAAACAATGTGGTGGTATTTCAGGTCAGTTACCATATGATGGAGTGTAGTCAGTACATGGTCAGGGAAGAAAAGCCAGGGCTTTTTTTTCAGCGGGATAGTGGGGGAACACAGTCCTGGCACTTCCAGCACTGAATGCAGATTATGCCAAGGGGTGTTGGAGGGTCTATTAATGGTGGTTGCTGATGACTATTGTCGCTGGGAAGAACTTTGTTGCTGGGGGGGGGGGGGATATTGCTGCTGGTCGGGGAGATCTATTGTTTCTGGGGGGTCAATTGTTGATGGGAGAGATCTACTGTTGAGCGGGGGAGAGGGGTGTCTATTGTTGCTGGCTGCTGGAGAGTCTATTCATGCTGGATACTGGGAGATCTATTGTTGCTGGGGGTATTTTGTTGTGGGGGATCTATTGTTTCTGGGGAATCTATTTTTGCTGCAGAGATCTGTTGTTGCTGGTGGGGGGGGGGTCTATAGTTGCAGGGAGGGATTTGTTGCTTGGGGGATCTATTGCTGGCTGCAGGGGGCCTATTTTACTGTCTATCACTAGCA
Source organism: Aquarana catesbeiana (assembly GCF_042186555.1). Lineage (NCBI taxonomy): Eukaryota > Metazoa > Chordata > Amphibia > Anura > Ranidae > Aquarana > Aquarana catesbeiana. The sequence continues at coordinate 168,694,098 of NC_133333.1, read as the reverse complement.
AAATCAATACAAGCTACTTAGCGCCAAAAAATGATACTTGGTTCTGTATTCTCTAGGTAGGGGGTGGAACCAAGGGACGGTGGGTAGGGGTGACTGAGAAAGAGGGAGTACATGAACCTATTCTCTGAGAAAAAAAAAAAAACCTGAGAAAAACCTAAAAACCCTCCTTCACAGAAGCCCTTTAGAGCCCAACTCTAGCCAAAACATTTTGTTCATTTTGGATAGTAATCTATTGATATTTGCATTTTAGACCACAATGTTATCATTTAGCACTTACATGGAAATCTGTATTATACACTGTACCCGTTCTTTGGTATAATTAATGTGGCATAATTGTTGATTTATTGACACTAACTCAACCAGTTTATTGGTCTGATTTGCATGGCATAATTGTTAATATTCTTAAGCTGACACATTGGCAGAGTCTCAGTCTTGCCAGGAGGAAGCAACAGCTTCCTCAGAAAATGCTAAACGCTTGACTACAGCTGGGATACAATAAGTCAGACCTGCTTAATGTGCAAAAGCAGACTGGAGTAATGGAACATGTTTTAATTGCACAAGCTAAAGAAGAATTTCTGTTTCACAAATGCGTAAATCTGTGGAATACTGTTATTATACCAGTCACCAATGAAAAATGTTCATAGGCAGTTTAAAGGGTCAGCATCACAAATAAGGGTCTTCGTACTACCCGGAATTGTAGGGACCCCTTCCTGACCCATTAAATTAGTAAAGTCTGTTTAGTTTCCCAGCAGATCTCAATGTGCCCAGTCTGCATTCTCTAGTTTCAGTGTCATTATTGTGTCAATCACCAATGCAACATGTGCACTGACAGTTAAAGGGTCACCATCACAAATTAGGTTCATGGTAGAACCTGAATCTATGGGTTCCTTTCCTGTTCCATTAAACAAATCAGATAGTTTGTTCCTAGGTCAACAGGCTCTAGCACTATGCAGATCAGTATGAACAGACCTTCCTGTTAGCAAGGTCAGTGTGGAACAAACCACCCAGCCCTAATTAAATTGAGTACAAGGCTCCAGCTGTGGCAAGCCCCCAAGGCCATATATACCCATAACCTCCACTATCAAAGTGGACTTTTTCATGTCATTCTGCAGAGCCTTTGTAATCTTTGGTTTACATAGCATGAAAACCTTATCCAAGCCATTGAGCACAAATACCCCCTGTCACTAGTTATAAAACTCAATGGGGTTGATTTACTAAAAGCCAATAGACTGTGCACTTTGTAAGGTGCAATTGCACCCTGCAGGCGCAGTTGCTCCGGAGCTTAGTAAATGAGGTAAAGCTTCACATTGCACAGAATACCCAATCACATACAAGGAAATTTAAAAAATAACAGCATTTTTGCTTGCACATGATTGGATGATGGAAGTCAGCAGAGCTTCTGTTCATTTACTAAGCGCTGAAGCAACTTCTCTTGCAGACTGAAACTTTGCAAAGTGCACAGTCATTTTGCCTTTAGTAAATCAACCCCAATGCCTCAGCTCACAAAAGTTCAAGCCCAACTAATACAAACATCCAAAAAGTCTGCAGAGTCAAATTGCAAAACTAACTCCAATTGATTAGAGTTAAGCTGGCCATAGATAGTTTGAATCTTGGCCAGTAAGGCTCTGTTTCCACTACTGCGAGTTGTTGTGCGACTTGACACATGTGAAGTCACATGACAAGTCAAAATTCATGTATTTCAATTGTCCCCGTTCTAATTGGTGCGACTCCAAAAAAAGTTTTTTTTACTACTTTGTTCAGACTTCAGTGCGGCTTGTTCTCCCATGGTCCTCACCAGTCGCATCAAAAATCGCATTGCAAAGTCGCACTGTAAATCGCGCAACTTTGGGGTCGCAATAGTGGAAACCTAGCCTAAAGCAGGAACTAGCTTAGATTCAAACCATCTATGGGCAGGCTCACTGTACCAGCCAGCCTATATTAGAGGCAGTGTGGTAACCATTAAAATGATTCTGCTTAACAGCTGTTGAGATAGACCTGCTTCTGTGTCACCTGGACTTCTTAACAAGTTCACAAAAAGAATTGGCTTAGATGGTAGAGCCAATCATTGATGCTCAACAAACATTTGATCACGTAGGTCAACTCAATTTAGTGCGAACATGGGTTTTGCCCAAATAATGCATAAATAACTGCTTATTCAGCAAACATGGGGAGCTTCAACCAGCTAAACCAGGGGTCTCTAAACATTTCAGTACGATTGCCAAATCATATGGTAGAAATATTCGTGGGCCGAAAAGAAATCAGTTTTGTAAATGAATTATTAATATGTAAATAAATGAATAATATATACTCAGTTCAGCTGAAATCGCACGATTTCAAACCGGCATTTTAGTCCAACTTCAGGGGCGATTTGACAGACATCTGTGCGGGTTCATGCACAGATGTCTATTCAAATCGCCCCCAAAGTCGCCAAAAGTAGTATAAGAACCACTTTTGGGAATCAGTGCATCGCCGCAAAGACGACAATAGGATCCGATTTGGCATGCGATTTGACATGTTAAATCGCATGCCAAATCGGCCCAATGTGAACATAGGCTAAAACAAAGCAAAGGAATTTCAAATAAACCGAACCATAAAGGTCAAAGAAAAATAAATTCAGTCTGGATGTTTCTCATCAAAGTCCCACTCAAAGTCCTTTCTTACATGTATTTCAGGTACTTATATAGCAGAGTCAATTTACACAGTTCTTTACATATATTTATAAAGTATAATACATTTACATCAGTCCCTGCCTCAAGGAGCTTACAAAATAGGGTCCCTAATTAACACTCATACATTTAAACTCGGTTCACACCAGAGGCGGCACGACTTGCAGGTCGCCTCACCGAGGCGACCTGCACACGACTGCCGGGGCAACTTGCAAAACGACTTCTGTATAGAAGTCTATGCAAGTCGCCCCAAGTCGCCCCCAAAGTCGTACAGGAACCTTTTTCTAAGTCGGAGAGATTCCTCTCTATGTAATGTATTTACATTAGGGTCCTCCTTCCCCACATGAGGGTCCCCATCAGAGTCCTCTCTATATCAGGGTCCTCTATATATCTGGGTCCCCATCACAATGGAGACTGTGCACATCAACTGCAAGCCAGAAAAAATCTTGTAATGAGTCTCATGTGGCCCATGGGCCATTGTTTGGAGACCATGAGCCAATCAAATAGAATAACAATATAAAATTTACAGCCATATCCCAACGTTGCGTCTTCTGAGTCAGTTTAATGCAGATTTTTCCTTGCTTAACAAGGTTGTGCCTACAAATACTTCAATAGGCAATTACAATGACTACCCTATTTTTGGCAAGCCATTGTGAATATTTTCTATGCAAGTTTTTTGCATCATGGAATGACTAAGAAAGCTGCAGACTGAAAACAATTGGCAAGAGGAACAGATTGTAAAAGGATCTGGAAATATAGATTGGGTGAATGCATTATTATGTGATGTCATAGCGTCTACAATGTCTCTGAATTCTAATTATGGCCTGGTTCTATTGTGACTGAGATATTCTATACCAACTTTCCCACCAGCTATAATTCTGCTTTCTGAATATTTTTGTAATCGTTTCTCTTTGTTAGCCTGTGTATAAATGTGTGGATTTCAGAACCATTTTCAAAATTGCATATTGCCTAAGGAAGGAACCTAATGAGTCCTGAAAGCTTGCATATCGAATCTGAACTCTAGGCAAATATAAAAACACACATTAATGCAGCCCTGTAATCGATAATACACCATAAAATGTATTTTTATTTTTTCAGGAAAGAAGTGCAAGTACCTGAATCAGACCTGGTATCAGTCTCTTGCAGTCCCTGTACTGCAGGGTTGGAGTGTAATGCCGCGTACACACGACTTTTCAACCGGACTGTTCCGACGGACTATCCGACGGACTTCCAACAGACTTTCCCAACGAACGGACTTGCCTACACACGATCACACCAAAGTCTGACGTATTCGTATGTGATGACGTACGACCGGACTAAAATAAGGAAGTTGATAGCCAGTAGCCAATAGCTGCCCTAGCGTCGATTTAAGTCTTTTGGACTAGCATACAGACAAGCGGATTTTTCGACCGGACTTGAGTCCATCGCAAAGATTTGAAACATGTTTTATTTCTAGGTCCGTCGGACTTTTGGGGAAAAATGTCCGCTGGAGCCCACACACGATCGGATTGTCCGCCGGAGTCCGGTCCGCCGGACCAAGTCTGCCGGAAAGTCTGCTCGTGTGTACGCAGAAGTAGAGCATCAGTTTATGTGTTGTCAAGCAGCGTGCAGATAGAAGGAGAAAGCACAGTGACAGAGAGATCAGTTCATCACTTGTTGTTGCTTCTCCTTTCACAGTCCAGTCACAGACTGGGGCGGGTCCAGAATGACCTGGGCTCAGAAAGAATGTGTTAAATAATGCTGGCCATTAGAGTGAGGACATCTTGCAGCAGAAATGAGCATTGCCAGGGAAATCTCTGGCTTTCCCACTTCCGGACCGCCACACAACGATATACAACCAAAAGGTGTTTCACCAGGCCTGCAGAAACACCACTCAGCGCCAGGTCACTATGCTGATCCCAAGTGCAGATAAGTATAAGAAGATACTAATGAACATTCATAAGTGCATATATATGAATAAAATCCACTTTGCAGCTATGCAGAGAGGAAAAAACATCAAAACAAGGAAAAAGAGCAGCCGTCTAAAACAGAATACATAAATATAAACACAGTGTTTCAAAAGATCTACAAATAGACTAAATTGTCACACTAGACAGCGCTAATGTTGAGCAGTTATCAACTAAACTAAACAACAACACATGCATAGGAAAATCCTGTAAAAGAAAGTCCCTTAGGAGAAAGTCTCTTGTAAAGAACAGTGATGTAAAGTTCAGGGTGTAGTTCCAAAAAAAATTAGTCAGGTGATCATGAAAACATTCCTCAGCATGCACCTTCCACCGATCACTACGAATTCCACCCAGTGCGACCACTCTCCCCCTAGGGGGTTAAACTCACCAAAATTGGGAAGCAATAGAGCATTCAGAATATTAATCTTTGCCAGCAACTTGTTGTTAACATCACTCATGAAGGGTCATGGATGTTCAGGGCTCATAATAAGTCAAAAAGCAGAAAGAGAAGCGCACATAGCGTAATCCTGTTTATTGACTGTATTCCCTTCCACATATAAAAACAACACCCCCCCTTCAATAAATACACGTACATCAATTTTCTTAAAAAAAGAGCAATCAATCAAGCAAGCAGGTAGTGAGAGTGTGTCTACTTCACCATGAGATGCCAGCGCCGCTACACAGGAGACGTTGATCACTTCCTGGTTGTGCAGTTGGCTCAGGTGGAGCGCACACGTCACTTCCTACGTCGCGTAAACCACGCACTGACGTGTTTCGTCATATCCTGACTTCGACAGAGGGCGTGGCTACACGACGCACTAATCGGCTTAAATATCCCTTTACAACCCGCCTAGCCAATCACAGCGCAACAAGGGTGCCGGCGGGTGCACGTCGCCCGCCCCAGTCCACACTGACGGCTTGTAACAGGAGGGGAAAAGGGACAAAAAGACTCTGCACATATTATACAAGCATAGAATTAAACGGAAAAGAATCGGATATAAACAAACTTGGAATAAGTGAATTTACATCCCCATCAATCACATGAGCCAGTCTCAAGATATACACATCACTATACACCGTTGCTACACAGCAATAGATACTACCCATAAAACGCACTGTGGGTGAAAGTCTGAAAAAAGACTTACTTCAAATTAATGTGTACAGTGAAAAGGACACCATTGCTCATCATGTTCTTATTGATATAGATACTAAGCCATAGAAAGACATTTGTACTCACAAAAATACACATGCACATAGTTAAGAAACAATGAGATATCTCAATAAATAAAAGAGGAGAGCACTGATGCACACCACATTATCACTGCTGCACAGTGTCCTCTCACAAAAATCATTGAGGTCACGCAGCTATATGCTAATCTCAATACCTCAACTTCAAACAGGAGATATAATTAAAGGAAAAAACGGAGGAAACTAAAAATTACATATAAATATATGAGCAAAATTTATCCATATCCAATTGATATGATAAGATAAATTAAAAAGATAAAAAAGTAATATTAGAGGCATTACTACAAGGAAAGCAACAAAGATATGGGAAATGATCCCAAACATAAGATAGTACATAAATCATAATACTAGAGGCATAAATGTCAAACAAGAAATAAAATCAGAGGAGTGACACCAGACTAAAAGTAGAGCAACAGGTAATAAACAAATGAGGCAAAACCTTAATCGCAGACATTAATAATCGCTTATGAAGCAGTTAATATCGAGATCAACGTTTAATCCCCTTGGCGATAAAGTATCCGCCAAGAAGATCCACTGGGTCTCTCTTCTAGACAGATCTCGAACTAGGTTAGAACCCCTCCATTTTGGCTTCAAATGATCCACATGCCAAAATTTGAGGCCCGATGGATCTTGGTTATGTTTTAACTTGAAATTAATTGATACATTGTGGTCTTTGAAACCAATTTTTATGTTTGCTATGTGTTCTGCGATTCTGACCCTCAACAGCCTTTTAGTGCGTCCTATATAAATAAGACCACAGGGACATTGCATAGCGTAAACCACGAAGGCCGTGTTACACGTAATGAATTTATAGTGAATTCTCTACCATTTGAAGTAGACGTAAAGCTTTCCAAAGCCCTCATTGGTCTGTCCACTTCCCTGCATGCACGGCATCTCCTGCAACTGAAGAACCCTTTTTTGTCCCAGAAGGTTAAGGGTCTGGATGGGGGGTCCAACACTTTCTGCACTATCCTGTCCGCAAAGCTGTGGGATCTTCGCGACGTAGGAAGTGACGTGTGCGCTCCACCTGAGCCAACTGCACAACCAGGAAGTGATCAACGTCTCCTGTGTAGCGGCGCTGGCATCTCATGGTGAAGTAGACACACTCTCACTACCTGCTTGCTTGATTGATTGCTCGTTTTTTAAGAAAATTGATGTACGTATATTTATTGAAGGGGGGGTGTTGTATTTATATGTGGAAGGGAATACAGTCAATAAACAGGATTACGCTATGTGTGCTTCTCTTTCTGCTTTTTGACTTATTATGAGCCCTGAACATCCGTGACTCTTCATGAGTGATGTTAACAACAAGTTGCTGGCATGGATTAATATTCTGAATGCTCTATTACTTCCCAATTTTGGTGAGTTTAACCCCCTAGGGGGAGAGTGGTCGCACTGGGTGGAATTCGTAGTGATCGGTGGAAGGTGCATGCTGAGGAATGTTTTCATGATCACCTGACTAATTTTTTTTGGAACTACACCCTGAACTTTACATCACTGTTCTTTACAAGGGACTTTCTCCTAAGGGACGTTCTTTTACAGAATTTTCCTATGCATGTGTTGTTGGCCGCATGTTTAGTTGATAACTGCTCAACATTAGCGCTGTCTAGTGTGACAATTTAGTCTATTTGTAGATCTTTTGAAACACTGTGTTTATACACAACGATATACGTCCTAACTTCCTATCTTACTATCCTCTTCTTCGGCCGGCGGTCCGGTTTCCGATAATGTTTTTTTTTTTTATTATTCTATTGCATTTTAGTGTAAATATGAGATCTGAGGTCTTTTTGACCCCAGATCACATATTTAAGAGATCCTGTCATGCTTTTTTTCTATTACATTCTATGTTTACATTCCTTGTAATAGGAATAAAAGTGACATTTTTTTTTAAAAGAACATTGTAACAATAAAAAAATAAAAGATAAAATAAATAATAAAATTTTTTTTTTAAACGTGCCCCGCCCCGTGGGGCTCGCGTGCAGAAGCGAACGCATACGTGAGCAGCGCCTGCATATGAAAATGGTGTTCAAACCACACGTGTGAGGTATCACCGTGATCGGTAGAGCGACAGCAATAATTCTAGCCCTCCTCTGTAACTCAAAAAATGCAACCTGTAGAACTTTTTAAACGTCGCCTATGGAGATTTTTAAGGGTAAAAGTTTGTCGCCATTAGGGTTGCCACCTCATCCCTTTAAAACCGAACACATATTAATTACACAGGTTCTGTGGCTGATTAAGTTTGTAATTAAACTCACTTGGTGCCTTATCTGCATTAAATTAGCCTCAGAACCTGTGTAATTCATATGTGTTTGGGTTTAAAGGGATGAGGTGGAAACCCTAGTCGCCATTCCATGCAGGCGCAATTTTGAAGCATGACATGTTGGGTATCAATTTACTCGGCGTAACATTATCTTTCACAATATCAAAAAAAATGGGCTAACTTTACTGTTGTCTTATTTCTTAATTAAAAAGTGTATTTTTTCCAAAAAAAGTGCGCTTGTAAGACCGCTGCGCAAATACGGTGTGTTAGAAAAAAAATGTATAATGTTTGGGAGTTCTAAGTAATTTTCTAGCAAAAAAAAAACTGTGTTTAACTAGTAAACAACAAATCTCAAAAAGAGGCTCGGTCCTTAGGTGGTTAAAGTGGTTGTAAACTCTTATATACCAAGCAAGGTTACTGGTCTCAGGTGATACACAGAGATTTCCTAAGTAATACAGAACACTTAATAATGTTAAAGCTTAATTCCAGGCACAAACACTTTCATATACCTACAGTATATTCATCAATGGCCTGAAAGGTATAATTCTACCTTTTGTGCACCAAATGCCTTTACAAACCCAGATATTATCTTGTTAAAGTTGTAGAGAGCAGAGAGTGCAGAGGACAGGACTTTGGGAGGTGCCCAGCAGGCCCACCCACTAAAGGTTGCCTGAAGGCATCTACAGGAGTGGTGGAGACAAGACCAGTCACCCTGCACAAACAGAGAGGGCAGCAGTGACCTGTCATTGTTACGGGAAGTTCTGTAGCATCCTTCAACCAAAGAATGTTGCACAGGATCATGGCGATATGGTCAACCACATAGCGAATTTCGTGTACTGTATGGCCAGCTTTACTACTCTGGACCTTATAAATTCATATTCTGTCTCTCATTCGCAGATTTATCCCAGTCACTGCGCCATTTCTGCATCCTCCCATCTTCTTATAACACCTGGAGTAAACCTTTACAGGACTTTCATTTTCTCTGAATAGCTTATTTTATTGTATTTATTCGTATTATGCATAGTTGCAATACCAGTCCTTAAGCTGGCCATACATGGATTGAAATTTGGCCACTTCAGCAGGGACTGTACGAATTTCAATACATGTGTGGGCAGGGCGATTGTACCCAAGTCGATCCATCGGCATACTGTCGGCGACTATAGCTGCTAACAGAGGTCATTGTGTTCTGCCAGCTGAGAAGACTCCCCACACCCCCCTCTACCCGCCAGCCATAGGAGGGATTCCCCCCATCAACACTGACTGATGGGGAAATCGGGCAATCTTCTTTCCTTTCCCCCCACGGCCTGCTTTAGTCATTTAACATAGCACAGAAGAAGTATCAATGAATATATTTTGAAATGTTTAACACCCAGTCATTTGATTCATTTACACAGAAACCTCTGTGATCAATTCTAAATGCTAATCATGTCCCATTATTCATTATCATTGTTTCAAAATCCAAATAGTTCATAGTGTTACTCTATAGCTTATATTTTAATGTGCTATAAAATTGCTTTGCTGTTTATTAGGGTATAATGGATGTAATATAGAATGTAAACTTGTCAAGCTTAGTTTTTTTTTTTTTTACTTGTTATACTTACCTGCAAACGTATTTCACAGAGCGGCCCTAAACCTCCTCCTGAAAGTGAAGGGAGTTTGTTACAACTTGTGTTAGGAACTGTTCTAAGACTGTTGCCAAAAGAGACATGCAGATGTGGTGTCTTGCTGGATGCTTTTCCCTGCATGGCTGTCTACCTGTAGAAGTCTCAGAGTCTGCTAATTAGCCTTGCAACTACCTAATGCTGGCCATACACTATACAAAAAATCGGACAAAAAATCATTCATATAGACACTTCGTTCGTTTTTCGGCAAGTTAATGGGCACAAATCGTTAATCGTTTGTGACGTTTTTGTGGAAAAAAAACTAACGACAAGTTTGGAAAATTTCTGACGAACGTACGATAAATCGCAAGGTTAATTCGTTATTCGTCCGTGAAAAAACGAATGGTTGCTACTGCGCATGGGTGAAAAACATTTAACCCGGAAGCGAAATATTCATGCCAAAGAACGTTCACGTTAAAACGTCATGACAAATCGTCCACACCAACAACTATATAACGCACACTGAACGTTGTCACGTACGAATAAAGAACATTGTCTCGTTCCATGCCACTGACCAGACGAATGATTACACTGACCAATACACAGAAGATTTGTAACATCTGAAGGTAAGCAGACCAGTACAATAGTTCTAGGGTATTAATTGTTAGGTGTAGTTTGGCAACTGAACAATGATGCATTTTTTCTTATTACAGGAGCAATGGTGGACAAATTTACGTCACCACATTTCCTGCCACAATTCCTTGAAATGTACCGAGACCTTCCATGTCTATGGAAAGTACGCTCCAAAGACTACTCAGATCGTCAAAAACATAAAGAAGCGTATACTAAATTAGTGGAACTATGCACTGTTGTGTATGCCAAAGCAGATATATCCTATGTGACCAAAAACATTGCAAATCTGCGTACTATCTTCAAAAAAGAATTGAATAAAATTAATGAATCCAAAAGATCTGGTGCAGGTGCAGAAGAAGTATACGTGCCACGCCTGTGGTATTTTGAGAGTCTACGTTTTCTGACTGACCAGGAGGAAGCACGACTGTGTGTCAAGTTTAGACAGTATCAGTGGAAATATTTCAGGAGATGAAGAAGATGGAACATTTGAGGAAATGGCAGACAGTCAGGTAAAGTCATCATATTATGTTTTATTATACACTTTTATATGTACAGATCAGAAAATCAAAATTGAAGATAATACATACAAAATTCCTACACACATCAAAATTTAAAGCACATGTACCTTTGTACATTTATTTTTTTAAAAGAAAATATAACATGACACCTGTGTTTAGTACTGAAATTAGAGATAAATGCAGCCACTCAAATTTACATATATCATTTAGAGATTGTTTTGCCAATCTACGGCTCCAGGACCCAGAAAATATTGCATATAATCCAGGCGATTCTGACGAGCGAGTTGACTTGAGAGATGTGGTGGGGCACGGCCTTGGTTTAATAACCCTTCTGTATCATTACGCCACTCACCAGGCATGACATCCCCAGACAGAGTATCTTCCCGGTCCACCAGGGATTGTGGCATGTAGGTGGAGCTAGTACGCCTTAAGAAATTATGCAACACACAGCAACAATGAACTATAGTGTTCATTTTTTGGGGGGGGCTACATTTATTGCTGAATGGAAGATATGAAAGCGGTTGGCCATAATACCAAAAGCATTTTCTACAACTCGTCTAGCACGAGATAACCTGTAATTAAATATTTTCTGATCAGGTGTAAGGATTTTAAGGGAAAATGGTTTCAACACATGGTCAGATAATGCAAACGCGTCATCTGCAACTAATATGAAGTTTAGTACTTCCACTGTGTCCTCTTGGGATGGTAGATTTAGAAGTCCATCGTTTAAACGCTTTCTCAATTATTCTCCCATCAGAATTTCGTCCATTTTTGCCAATGTCCACAAAGCTAAACTCATACTTTGCATTCACGATTGCCATTAGGACGATGCTAAAGTAGCCTTTGTAATTATAATAGAAGGAGCCAGATTTTGCTGGGTGCATTATGCGAACATGCATGCTGTCTATGGCACCACCGCAGTTGGGGAAATTCCAATAGTCGTTAAATTGTTTAGCTGTTGCTTTCCATTCCTCCACAGATGCCGGTAGCTGTGCAAAGGTAAAAATATATGTTAAAAAAATATTTAAGGCTTAATTCTCGATAATTTTTTTTAATTGGCTTTATTATACAGGATCTATTTGGCAATTAAACACAAAATGTCACATCACCACCAGTAAGCATGACCAAAAAGAGAAAGACAAGGGATGAATGTGATGACCTGGGTGCATTTTCTGCAAAGAAAATACGCAGGATGTCAGAAGACCAAAAACAATTACTGGAACCATTACTCATTCAACTTCTTAATAAAGGGTTAAGGGGGGAGCTGACCACAAATACACACTTAGCTGAGCACAAAACCACACACCCCCAATCATCGCAACTACCTCAACAAATGCATCAGTGGCACGTACCATTCACACAGCAGGATCGTCAACAAAGCAACTGGGGACATGATTATCAGTACACATCTTTGTGAATCACATACATTTGGTTTAAAATATGTTATCTTTGTCAGTTTGACATGTTATGAACTAGTTTGAGTTTAATGATATGTTTAGAGCTTCTAAAATCAAAGTTAAACAAAGCAAGCTGTACAGTGTTTGAGAGTTAAAAATAAAAGCACTGTGTCATTACCTTTAACCACTTGAGCCCCGGACCATTATGCTGCCTAAGGACCAGAGGTCTTTTTCCAATTTGGCACTGCGTCGCTTTAACTTTTAATTGCGCGGTCATGCAATGCTGTACCCAAACGCAATTTGCGTCCTTTTCTTCCCACAAATAGAGCTTTCTTTTGATGGCATTTGATAACCTCTGCCGTTTTTATTTTTTGCGCTATAAACGGAAAAAGACCGAAAATTTTGAAAAAAAATGATATTTTCTACTTTTTGTTATAAAAAAAATCCAATAAACTCAATTTTAGTCATACATTTAGGCCAAAATTTATTCGGCCACATGTCTTTGGTAAAAAAAATGTCAATAAGCAGCGTCTACAAACTAGGGTACATTTTCTGGAATTTACACAGCTTTTAGTTTATGACTGCCTATGTCATTTCTTGAGGTGCTAAAATGGCAGGGCAGTACAAAACCCCCCAAATGACCCCATTTTGGAAAGTAGACACCCCAAGGAAATTGCTGAGAGGCATGTTGAACCCATTGAATATTTATTTTTTTTGTCCCAAGTGATTGAATAATGACAAAAAAAAAAAAAATATTTACAAAAAGTTGTCACTAAATGATATATTGCTCACACAGGCCATGGGCCTATGTGGAATTGCACCACAAAATACATTCAGCTGCTTCTCTTGAGTATGGGGATACCACATGTGTGGGACTTTTTGGGAGCCTAGCCACGTACGGGGCCCCGAAAACCAATCACCGCCTTCAGGATTTCTAAGGGCATAAATTTTTGATTTCATTCCTCACTACCTATCACAGTTTTGAAGGCCATAAAATGCCCAGATGGCACAAAACCCCCCCAAATGACCCCATTTTGGAAAGTAGACACCCCAAGCTATTTGCTGAGAGGCATGTTGAGTCCATGGAATACTTTCTTTTTTGACACAAGTTGCGGGAAAGTAACAATTTTTTTTTTTTTGCACAAAGTTGTCACTAAATGATATATTTCTCACACAGGCCATGGGCATATGTGGAATTGCACCCCAAAATACATTTAGCTGCTTCTCCTGAGTATGGGGATACCACATGTGTGGGACTTTTTGGGAGCCTAGCCGCATACGGGGCCCGAAAACCAAGCACCGCCTTCAGGATTTCTAAGGGCGTAATGTTGTGATTTCACTCCTCACTACCTATCACAGTTTTGAAGGCCATAAAATGCCAAGATGGCACAAAACCCCCCCAAATGACCCCATTTTGGAAAGTAGACACCCCAAACTATTTGCTGAGAGGCATGTTGAGTCCATGGAATATTTTATATTTTGACACAAGTTGCGGGAAAGTAACACTTTTTTTTTTTTTTTTTTGCACAAAGTTGTCACTAAATGATATATTGCTCAAACATGCCATGGGCATATGTGGAATTACACCCCAAAATACATTCTGCTGCTACTCCTGAGTATGGGGATACCACATGTTTAGGACTTTTTGGGAGCCTAGCCGCGTACGGGGCCCCAAAAACCAAGCACCGCCTTCAGGATTTCTAAGGGCATAAATTTTTGATTTCACTCCTCACTTCCTATCACAGTTTTGAAGGCCATAAAATGCCAAGATGGCACAAAACCCCCCCAAATGACCCCATTTTGGAAAGTAGACACCCCAAGCTATTTGCTGAGAGGCATGTTGAGTCCATGGAATATTTTATTTTTTGACACAAGTTGCGGGAAAGTGACACTTTTTTTTTTTTTTGCACAAAGTTGTCACTAAATGATATATTTCTCACACAGGCCATGGGCATATGTGGAATTGCACCCCAAAATACATTTAGCTGCTTCTCCTGAGTATGGGGATACCACATGTGTGGGACTTTTTGGGAGCCTAGCCGCATACGGGGCCCCGAAAACCAAGCACCGCCTTCAGGATTTCTAAGGGCGTAAAGTTGTGATTTCACTCCTCACTGCCTATCACAGTTTTGAAGGCCATAAAAAGCCCAGATGGCACAAAACCCCCCCAAATTACCCCATTTTGGAAAGTAGACACCCCAAGCTATTTGCTGAGAGGCATGTTGAGTCCATGGAATATTTTATATTTTGACACAAGTTGCGGGAAAGTGACAATTTTTTTTTTTTTTTTTTGCACAAAGTTGTCACTAAATGATATATTGCTCAAACATGCCATGGGCATATGTGGAATTACACCCCAAAATATATTCTGCTGCTTCTCCTGAGTACGGAGATACCACATGTGTGGGACTTTTTGGGAGCCTAGCCGCATACGGGGCCCCAAAAACCAAGCACCGGCTTCAGGATTTCTAAGGGCGTTAAGTTGTGATTCCACTCCTCACTACCTATCACAGTTTTGAAGGCCATAAAATGCCAAGATGGCACAAACCCCCCCAAATGACCCCATTTTGGAAAGTAGACACCCCAAGCTATTTGCTGAGAGGCATGGTGAGTATTTTGCAGCTCTCATTTGTTTTTGAAAATGAAGAAAGACAAGAAAAATGTATTTTTTTTTTCTTTTTTCAATTTTCGAAAGTTTGTGACAAAAAGTGAGGTCTGCAAAATACTCACTATACCTCTCAGCAAATAGCTTGGGGTGTCTATTTTCCAAAATGGGGTCATTTGGGGGGGGTTGTGCCATCTGGGCATTCCATGGCCTCCGAAACTGTGCTAGGCAGTGAAGAGTGAAATCAAAAATTTACGCCCTTAGAAAGCCTGAAGGCGGGGCTTGGTTTTCGGGGTCCCGTGCGCGGCTAGGCTCCCAAAAAGTCCCACACATGTGGTATCCCCATACTCAGGAGAAGCAACAGAATGTATTTTGGGGTGTAATTTCACATATTCCCATGGCATGTTTGAGCAATATATCATTTAGTGACATCTTTGTGCAAAAAAAAAAAAAAAAAGATTTGTCTCTTTCCCGCAACTTGTGTCACAATATAAAATATTCCATGGACTCGACATGCCTCTCAGCAAATAGCTTGGGGTGTCTACTTTCCAAAATGGGGTCATTTGGGGGGGTTTGAACTGTCCTGGCATTTTATGCACAACATTTAGAAGCTTATGTCACACATCACTCACTCTTCTAACCACTTGAAGACAAAGCCCTTTCTGACACTTTTTGATTACATGAAAAAATAATTTTTTTTTGCAAGAAAATTACTTTGAACCCCCAAACATTATATATTTTTTAAAGCAAATGCCCTACAGATTAAAATGGTGGGTGTTTCATATTTTTTTTTCACACAGTATTTGCGCAGCGATTTTTCAAACGCATTTTTTGGGGAAAAAACACACTTTTTTAAATTTTAATGCACTAAAATACACTATATTGCCCAAATGTTTGATGAAATAAAAAAGATGATCTTAGGCCGAGTACATGGATACCAAACATGACATGCTTTAAAATTGCGCACAAAGCGCAGCGGCGACAAAATAAATACATTTTTAAAAGCCTTTAAAAGCCTTTACAGGTTACCACTTTAGATTTACAGAGGAGGTCTACTGCTAAAATTACTGCCCTCGTTCTGTCCTTCGCGGTGATACCTCACATGCATGGTGCAATTGCTGTTTACATTTGACGCCAGACCGATGCTTGCGTTCGCCTTTGCGCGAGAGCAGGGGGGGACAGGGGTGCTTTTTTTTTTTTTCTTTATTATTTTTTTGCTTTTTTATCTTATTTTTAAACTGTTCCTTTCATTTTTTTTTTTTTTTTTTTAATTTTATTGTTATCTCAGGGAATGTAAATATCCCCTATGATAGCAATAGGTAGTGACAGGTACTCTTTTTTTAAAAAATTGGGCTCTATTAGACCCTAGATCTCTCCTCTGCCCTCAAAGCATCTGACCACACCAAGATCGGTGTGATAAAATGCTTTCCCAATTTCCCAATGGCGCTGTTTACATTCGGCGAAATCATGTCATGAAATGCTCGTAGCTTCCGGTTTCTTAGGCCATAGAGATGTTTGGAGCCATTCTGGTCTCTGATCAGCTCTATGGTCAGCTGGCTGAATCACCGGCTGCATTTTCAGGTTCCCTGTTGGGACAGGAAAGCCAGAGAAAAACATGGAAGACGGTGGGGGAGGGGGGGGGCATTCCCTCCCACTGCTTGCAAAAGCAGTCTAGAGGCTAATTAGCCGCTAGGATTGCTTTTACATGAAAGCCGACCGCTGGCTGAAAAGAATGATACCAAGATGATACCTAAACCTGCAGGCATCATTCTGGTATAACCACTCAAAGTCCAGCAACATACCAGTACGTTGCTGGTCCTTGTTAGGCATATATTGTAAACTTTTTTTTCATGCAGCCTGAGGGCTGAACGAAAAAAAGATATTGATCGGTGGGTATGCCCACCATTAGAATACCTCCCTTCATCCACCCACTTCTAATGATGGGCATACATGCACCATTTATATATGCCGAAGCATGGGGGCATCTTCCCGCAAAAGGCAGGAGCAAATTGCTCCTCCACCCACTGCTGCCCCCACGCTTCGGCATATATGCTGAAGTATGTAACTGTGGTGGTGAAATCACCTCCGACAGCGCTGGAGTCACGGCTTTATATATCGTGGGAGCAAACGCTGTTGCTGTCAAGATAAATAAATCCGCGCTGCAAATGAATGGCGTACCTGCTAAGCAAATGATGGTTAACAATAAAACAAAGTAACATTACAGTATAACAGTAAGACTTACCATACCTGCAAAGCAAATACAAAAAAAAACATAGTAAAAAATAAAACATTTAACGCAACCTGTGCCTAAAATATATATATGCCGAAGCATGGGGGCATCCTCCCGCAAAAGGCAGGAGCAAATTGCTCCTCCACCCACTGCTGCCCCCACGCTTCGGCATATATGCTGAAGTATGTAACTGTGGTGGTGAAATCACCTCCGACAGCGCTGGAGTCACGGCTTTAGATATCGTGGGAGCAAACGCTGTTGCTGTCAAGATAAATAAATCCGCGCTGCAACTGAATGGCGTACCTGAAAACAATAAAATGGTTACCAACAAAACACAGTAAACGGTAAAGTATAAAAAATCTGAAAAGGAAACATGGCAAAACATAATAACAATAAAACATTGCAGAATAGAATAGAGTAAAAAAGAGAAGAACAATAGAGAGAGAATAGAGAGAGAGAGAACAATAAAACAACAACTATTTTTGGTTTTTTTATTTTATATTTTTTTTTGTGTTTTTATTTTTTTTTTATTTTTTTTTTTTACACTTTTTTTTTTAGTAACTTTTAACTTTTGTAACTCGTTCCAGGTTTGGGTCTCTCAAAATGCAATGGCATCTTGGGAGACCCTGTGTTAGTGTGCCTAGTCTGTGCAGTGCTGAACCCTACGCTAATACTCAACTAATGTATGGTAGCGTTCAAAGCATTCACCCATGCAAAGACCAGGATTGCCAGGACAGGAGGGACAATAACACCGGGTGTCACGCCTAAATCCGCGCTTGCTGCAGACACGACATCTTTTTTGGGGGGCTCGTTGGGTAGGGGTACTCGGGATGGCATAAAGAAAATGCCGCTCATGCAGCCGGCTTACTGCATTTGGTTGGGGAAGGTGAGGTAGAGCACCGTCTGGAAACAGAAGGGCTCTGACGATCTCTTCCTGGAATTTAAGGAAGGATCCAGTCTGTCCTGAAGCTCTGTATAGCACATGAGCATTCAGCAAAGCCAATTGAAATAAGTATACTGACACTTTTTTGTACCAGCGTCTGGCCTTACGGGCAACTAGGTACGGCGCCAACAGCTGGTCGTTGAGGTCCACCCCTCCCATATTAAGGTTGTATTCGTGGACACAGAGGGGTTTCTCCACAACACCAGTCGCCGTAGGAATTTGGGTCGTCGTGTCTGCATGAAGGGAGGTGAGAACGAAAACATTCTTCTTATCCCTCCACTTCATAGCGAGCAAATTATTATACTTCAAGCAGGCTCTCTCCCCCAGCCTAAGACGGGAATCTACAAGCCGCTGGGGAAAGCCCCGGCGATTAGGTCGCACGGTGCCACATGCTCCAATCTGCTGATCAAACAAGTGACTAAAAAGTGGCACGCTCGTATAATAATTGTCCACGTACAAGTGGTACCCCTTTCCGAATAAGGGTGACACCAAGTCCCACACTATCTTGCCAGCGCTTCCTATGTAGTCAGGGCAGTTTGTCGGCTCTACGTGACTATCTTTTCCCTCGTAAACCATAAATCTACATGTATAGCCTGTGGCCCTGTCACAGAGCTTATACATCTTGACCCCGTATCTGGCACGCTTGCTGGGAAGGTACTGTTTGAATGACAAGCGGCCAGAAAACTTAATCAGGGACTCATCAACGCAGACAACTTGATGGGGGGTAAACAAGTCTGCAAAACGTTGGTTGTAGTGGTTTACGAGGGGCCGAATTTTGTAGAGCCGATCGTATGCAGGGTCTCCACGAGGACGACAGAGTTCATTGTCGTTGAAGTGCATGAACCGCAAAATCTGCTCGTATCGTGCCCTGGCCATGGAAGCAGAGAACAAGGGTGAATGGTAAATTGGGTCAGTGGACCAATATGACCGCAACTTACTCTTTTTATTCAACCCCATGAGGAGGGAAAGGCCCAGACAGGTCTTAAATTCGGAGACCGTAATTGGTCTCCAATCTCTGGCAAGGGAGGACTGGGGATTAGTGGCGATGTGTTGACCAGCGTATAAATTGCTTTGGTCCACAATAGATCTATAGAGATCTTCGGTGAAAAACAGCGAATAAAAATCCAGTGGCGTAAAGTCAACTGTTTCCACCTGAATTCCGGGTTGGCCAGTGAAAGGGGGAAGTACGGGTGCTGCAGAAGTGGTGGGTTCCCAATTCGGATTGGCCAATGCAGCAGGAAGGGCACTATGGGCACGACGGGCCTGTCTTTGTCTTCTTGGTGGCAGCGGGACACTACTAGTGCTAGCCACCTCGCCAGCTTGAACTGCACTTATGGGACTCGCCATGTCACCACGTGATACTGCAGTGCTGGATGTACGACCAGGGTGTACTAGGCCGCTGGTGCTTGCCAGTTCACCAGAAGGAGTAGCGGCGCTAGTACTGCTCTGCTCCATACGAGAGCCCTGCGGTTCTTGCACTTCAAGGACAGAAGAAGATTGGGGTCTGGTACGCCTGACCTTAGCAGGGACCACAACTCTGTTGTCAGAGCTATCTGTCATGGAGCCGCTGTCCTCTACAGGTTCGTATTCTGAGCCTGAACTTGACAGATGAGTGACTTCCTCTTCACTATCTGTCATACTCAGAAACGTGTAGGCCTCTTCACTAGTGTACCTTCTATTTGCCATTTTGGGCTCTAAATTTAGGGGTACACTAGTGAGACTCACAGGCAAAAAAGCTCCTGACTGTCAGCGACTGATTCAAAACGCTACCAAAAAACTGTTAGCGATCGCAGGGATCAGGCCTGACTCTGCGAACGCTGCAGTTATGTGTGCTTAGTGTTTTGTAAGTGACAGTTATCGATCGATACTGCACTTGGGTGGGCTGGGCAGGGCTGGGCCGAGGAGCAAAACGCAGGTGCTAGCAGGTATCTGGGCTGATCCCGCTAACACTGCGTTTCAGGGAACCCTAAACTGCTGGGGAGTATAGATCTGATCGGATCAGATATCGATCCGCTCAGATACTATAGCACTAAGGGAGGTGTATGCTGCGTGCGTGGGTTTTAGCGGTACTGGTGCTAACCTGACGCTGCCTGGGGCGACGCAGACCTTATCTGATCCTAAAAACTTAACTTCTATCACCGCCGGGCAATTAGGGGGTTAAACCTTTATAGGGTAATAAACGGCGGGTGCTCTAAAACTATAATAAACTGTAATAAACTGTAATAAACTACAAAAAACAAACTAGCTAACCAGCGTCACCCGTAACACTTATACGGTGATCGCTGGTGAAAGGGTTAACTAGGGGGCAATCAGGGGGTTAAAACCTTTAGCAGGTAGTATATGGGGGTCCCTGTCGCTATAAAACACTGACAGCGAACCTATATACTTACCTCCCTAACTAGCGTCACCTGTGTCACTAATACAGCGATCAGAAAAACGATCGCTTAGCGACACTGGTGACGGGGGGTAATCAAGGGGTTAACTTTTATTAGGGGGGGTTAGGGGGGTACCCTGGACCTAAGGGGGGGTACCCTAGACCTAAAGGGGGCTAACCTAACTGCCCTAAAACTTTTAACTGACACAAACTGACACCAATGCAAAAAAAAAAAAAATGCTATTGGTGTCAGAGTGACAGGGGGTACAGGGAGGTGATCAGGGGGTGATCGGGGGGTGATGGGGGGTGACAAGTGTGCCTGGCGTGTTCTACTGGATGTGTAGTGTTGTGCAGACTTACTTGATGTCTTCTCTCCTCGGCGCCGGATCAAAAAGACCGACTCGAGGAGGGATGACATCACTTCCTTTCCCTCTGTTTACATTACAGAGGGAAAGGAAGCATTCTCATTCGCCGGGAGCGATCGGGAGGGGGTGGCCAACAATGGATGGCCTCCCCCTGACCTCTCATCGCCCGGGAACAAATGGCGACTGCCTCGGGCACCGGGGGGGGGACCGATCGGACCCCCCACCCGCGGAAGGCAAATCACGTACATGTATGTGATTTTGCCTGTCCGTGCCACCTTGCCGACGTACATCGGCGTGAGGCGGTCGTCAAGTGGTTAAATATTCGTCTTGCATGATTCTTATGATGGCTTGGCAGGTCTCAGGTATGATGCGGCCAAGCGACTGGGCAGAGATTCCAGTGGTGAATTTTAGGTCTTCAAAACTTCTTCCAGTTGCCAGAAAACTAAGTGTTGCTACCAGTCTCTGCTCTGCTGCGATGCTAGGTTTTAAGACTGTGTCCTTTTTTGTTATATGGGGTGACACTTGACTCAGTAACAGCTGAAAGGACTCATCAGGCATCCTCAGATAGTTATGATAATCATCGGGATTGTTTTCCTTCAGCTCTCGAACCAATCTCATATGAGAGAAGTCATCACGGTTCTTCAGCCATTCTTTACTCCATAACCTTCGCCTTTTGCTTCTGGGCTCATCTGCTTGCTGTATAGCCATCACTCCAAGCATTACTATGGCAATGGTCCTCTCATGCACATCCATATTGAAGGTGGTGCAGTAGATCTCTACTATGCACAGGGTTTGCTCCGACGAACGTACGTTGCTCCTCTGGGCGTATACGTGAACCACAGGAAGCCACAGTGCAGAGGTCAAACACATTTTGACACTTCCTTATATGTGCAAAAACTAAACGAAAAAACGATACATTGATGTTCATAAACAATTTATCGTTTAGAAAATTGTTACTTACCTGATGACGTGATCGTTTGCGTTCACTGCCCAATGTTCATTTTTCTAAAATGGGTTTGGCCGATTTTTCGTATAGTGTATGGCCAGCATAAGGGTGTCCTGGCCCCAACCCTCTCTCCCAAAGTTCTGTTCAAGAGAAATAAAATCTCTTTGCATTCAAGAAGTGTCTGGCGCCCATAAATATGCCTTGCACTACACCCACTATGCCTTACAACCCACTCTACATGGAAGGATGTCAGCAGCTCTTGGCTCTGGGGGTTTTCATTAGACTGAAGGAGGGCTGGGACCTTGCTACACATAAATACACACATTTCTTTTTTTTTTTCTTCCTTTGAGCCCATGGTGTGGTGGACAACAATTAAACACCAGAAGTGAACAAAAAAGTGCATGTTAGCACACACAAAAAGGGTGTGTTTTTGGTCCCCTCCCGCAGAGAAAGGACTCCTCCCTGACCCCCCAGGGCACAAGACTCCTGGCAGGGGTAAGACACACTCAGGTTCACCTAGGCAAAAGGCCCAGCAGACCCCACTCCTCATGATCAGCTGAAGCCAACAAACGAGTTCTAGGTGGGGGGCTCTCCCAAAGAGACCCCCCTAATGGCCACACAGCCTCCTCTAGACTTAAAGTGGCTGAAACCCTTACAGAGAACTTTTGACTACAGGTAAGCCTATAATAAGGCTTACCTGTAGGTACCGTGGCAGGTTTAGGAGATATCCCCTGTATCAGCATGTGCTGACGTCATCGGCACATGCACACTGAAGAAACGGACAGAGCGTCTTCAGCTCCCGCGCGCAGTCCAACGTCATCGCAGCTCCGGCCAATCACAGTGCCGGAGCCCGTGATACCCGGAAATACCTCCGGGAGACATGTCACCCAATAGAGCAGTGTGCCGGGACCACTGTGGGGGACTTCAATCTAAGGTAAGTATTTCATAATGGGCTAGTATGCTATGCATACTAGCTCCTTATGTCTTTGTCTTGCAGGTTTTTTTTTTCTCGTGGGTTTACAACCACTTTAAGGGTAATGCTGAGGAAATACACCCTACCATCCACAGTGAAAAGGAAGCACATATATAAATGCAGGTGATACACATGGAGAGAGAGAAAAAAAATGTAAATAAAAAAGTGCCAGTGCATGTGCACGTGCATTGGCTAGGACTTTGGACCTGGTAACAAAAATTGCTCCAGTCTTGGCCAAATGGCCTAGCCCATGAGGTGTTGTGCAGAAAAAAATCTTAAGTGTCGTGGTCTAGTGCAGTCTCACACAATGTGGTCCCAAACCTATAGTGCTACTCCGGTACCATCAGAACGCCACTCCCAGGGGTCACTTCACACTGCAGACCCTCTGCCTTCCTGGCTCCTGGCTAGACCAGGTAGCATTGCTTAAATCAGGAGGCACTGGGCCTCTGAGAATCCACCACATCAGAGAATTTTTCCTAACCCCACACCTCACCCAGTGGGCACTTCGGTTTCTGTTTGAATAGGGAAGATCCCTCAGTACCCCATCATACCATCAGGGATACCATACAGCCAGCCTTCCCAGCCAGAAAGCCAGAATGACAGAGGAGCAACCCTACTGGACACTGATGAGAACAGATATTACACTTTGTCTTAACCAAAATGCAGAGAAGCGATACATACATGCACACACATGCTAGGGCCAATTTAGACAGGAGCCAATTAAGCTACCAGCATATCTTTGGAGTGTGGGAGAAAACTGGAGTACCCAGAGGAAACCTGATGACGCCTATATAGTTTTGAGTCCAGCGCCAGCAATTATCTTCTTTGCTGTCTGTAAAGGTGGCATTCTGACTACTACTGATCACCAAAGTACCCTGGTACTGACCCTGATTAGTTAACCACTTCAATACCAGGCACTTTCCCCCCTTCCTGCCCAGGACAATTTTTAGCTTTCAGCGCTGTCGCACTTTGAACGACAATTGCGTGGTCATGCAACACTGTATCCAAACTAAATGTTTATCATTTTCTTCCCACAAATAGAGCTTTCTTTTGGTGGTATGAAAAAATGAAAAAATATCGATAATTTTGAAAAAAAGAACTGATGGGCACTGATAGGCAGCACTAATAGGCAGCACTGATGGCACTGATAGGCGGCACTGACGGCACTGATCGGCGGCACTGATGGGCACTGATAGTCAGCACTGATGGGCACTGATAGGCGGCACTGATGGGTACTGATAGGTGGCACTGGATAGGCGGCACTGATGAGGAGCTACTGACAGGCTTTACTGAGTGGCACTGATTGGCACTTTGATGGGGCACTGATAGGCATTACTGATTGGCACTTTTTTGGGCACTGTTGTGGGCACTGATCTGCACTTTCATGGGCACTGATGTCTCTACATGTACTCTCAATGATCCTGGTGATCCCAAATTGGAAGTGACAACTATAGGATGACCTATATAATTGTAATTTGTAATAACCACATAATTTGTATAGCATGACACATTTGGCACCTTATTGTAATGACACAGTAGGCACTGTATATAGTTTGTTTTTTATTATGTGCTATACTGGTCATGACATCATATGTAAGATACTAAATGATTGATGCATACCGAAAGAGAGGATAACTGTTTCATAACTCACAAGGAAATACAGTAGATATTTGTGGACTGACCTTGTATGGAAAATATGCTTTGGTTTGGAAAGTATGTTTTGTGGAAAAAAATACAAAAAATGTATTGATAAAAATGATCTGATTTAAAAAATTAGCAGGGCTCCTCTAAGATCTGAAATGTATTTCAAGGGTTCCCTTGGGGTAAAAAACTTGGAAAGGGCTGCGCTAGGTGGTACCTTTGTCTATTGATGAGGTTGGGAAAGGGGGGCACCTGTACATTATAAGAATAAAAGTTCTTTCCAGGGAGAAGGGTAGTGCTTTCCATGTCACTGCTTCTCCTTTTTATGTTAAGCTGACTAATCTGTGGCCAATATTGCAAAGTTAAACACATATAACAGTGATATTTTAGGCTAGGTTCACATGTGTGCGGGTTGGGAATGTGTGTAAAATCATGCGTGTTCCCGACCCACAGAGAAACACGCTGCACTTTAGCAGCTGCACGGGGATGCCATTAATTCTTAATGGTAACCCCACGCATTGGCACCTGTGCCACATTTTTGTTCCAGCCAAGCCGCATGGTGCCATGCAGTTCGGTGAGACACAACGTCAAAATAGGGTCATGGGCTTCTTTCCCTGCATTTATGTGGATCGGGGAGCCCATAGGATTGAATAGGCTGCCTACACACAGAACACAGGTCGCAATTGTGTGAACCTGCTTTATGTAGCACCCTGATGTTTAGGCAGGGTTGCTAATAAATTTAGTTGCCAGGTGATAGTTGCCTTGGCCAGTTGTTAGGCAATCAATTGGTTCCCCTCTAAAATCTGGACTTGTTGGACCCTTTCTCTTATGTCACTGGGTGGCACTATGCTAGTGACATTAGATAAGACAGGGGCTTTGCAAGCTCAGATATGAATGGATGGGGTGTCTCAGCTAATAGGCAGGGATGTTCTTTGGCCCCTTGGCCTGCTGGGAGAGCCTATTTATTCGGGTGGAGTCAGGGGATCGGGGTTCTGTGCCACCTGGGCGGTGGTCTGGGTGGTTGTGTGTGGTGCTGTCCTGGGCTGCTAGGCCAGAAACCTAAGGCCTATCCGGGGGACGTTTGTCTGCTAGGCTGCCTGATGGCCTTTCCAGGAGCAGGAGAGCAGCATAGGGTTGGGACTGCAGGCTTGTAGTCCAACCAGAAGTAGCAGTTTAGCTGGATGGGGAACCAGCTGTGGTCGGAGGTAGAAGGGGAAGCTGTTGCCACTAAGTGACCATCCACCTCATTACCGGAGTCCACTGGGAGTAAGCTGAAGCCAGTACCAGAGTAGTCTTCTCATCAACTGGGGACGATGAAGAAGTGGGAAAACTTCAGTGAGTGCCAAGCCAGGGACCCAGCGGGACAGCAGAGGTGACACTTACGGAGCATCAGTGGGTGCCAAGCCAGGGACCTAGTGGGTCAGCGGGGGTGACGCTTGAAGACTGGGAGCTCGTAAAGATCCACAGTGAGAGACTGTGGAGTAAGTGGAGAACTGTTTGTGTTGCCAATAGTTGAAATATTTCAACTATTTGCCAATAGTTGAATACAACTACTTTTATTAACTGCTACAAGATTGTTGCCATAGGAGACAGTGGTCCTACCTATACAGAAGTAATGTCCGGCTGGAGGCCTTCACCTGTATATCTGTCTGCCTATAGAAGTCTCATAGTCTGCCAATTATCATTGCATCTACCTAAGGGTGTCATGGCCCTAACCCTCACTCCCACAGTTCTGTTCAAGAGACAATGAATCTCTTTGCATTCAAAAAGTGTCTGGCGCCCACCATTTCATCTTGCAGTACACCCACCATGCCTTGTAATCCAATCTACGTAGAAGGATGTCAGCTGTCTATAACTATGGAGGTCACCATTAGGCCTCAAGGGACCCAGGACTTTGCTACACTTCAGTCTTACGAAGATGCATAAACGAGTTTCACCTGTGCCATGCAAGTAAAACTTTGATATAAAAAAAATATTGCACTGAATGTATCAACTACAATCATCAACAGGTTTCTGTGGTTATAGGGCAATAAGTTGTAAAGAGACTCTGTCATTTCACATTGAGTTGGCCAGTGATTTAGAAAGCATTATAGCCACAACATCTACATGATATGTAGGCATAGCATTTTTACAAAAACAGGTCAGAAATGATAACCCACAAATTCTTCTTGTGAAACAAACAGTTGTAAACGCTCTCTATAAACACATAAAACATCTTTGCATTGCCATCTGCTGGTCAAACAAAACTGTAAAACTTGTGTGATTTTAAAGGGAAGTGCGGGAAAAGAAGAAAAAAAAACATTCATACTCACCTAGATGGCTGCAGCATAGGTCCTTATTTCAGGCAGCCAGCTCTTACATTGCCTGATGTCTATAAAGTGGATGAGCATTCGCACTCTCCTGTACGATGTTGGTCCTGCATAGTACACGTTGAGAGAGCTGTGACCAGTCAAGCAGCAAAGTAAAAAGGCTTTGGGGGTCGGTTGCATGAAGAGGAAGCCTATAGAAGTAAGCAATAATAATAGTCATAATAATAACAAGTATATCTGACCCCTCCTATCTATGTGTCTGGCTCCCTGATCTACATACAGGGCGCCGGACTATGGACGTTTTTTAGAAGCATGTGATTAGAGCCAGAGGCTTCAAAAAATGGTGGGCTTGGGGCGCAGAGCACTGAACCCCCGGGCACACCCACTTGTGTGGCAACAGCGAATGAATATTCGCTATTGACACACTGATCCTCCTCCCGGACAATCAAGAAGCCCCTATTGGCCAGGCAGGGAGTCTTAGGACTCCCTGGCCAGTCATGTCTCAGGACATACTTCCTGTTCCTGAGCGGCCGGGAGGAGGATGTCCCATTGTGTGCTCGTTGGCGTGACCTGGCTCTTCCTTCCCCCTACGGCAAAGTAAGGCACATTCGGAGTGTCTAGTGTCTCCCCTGCGGGGGTGGCAGGTGATCACCGCCATTATGCTCCCGCGGCGGGGGGTGGTGGGTCATCGCCGCCGTTTGTCTCCTGTGCGGGGGGGGTTTGCTTAGTGGCAGGCTATCACTGCAGTTTTGCTACCGTGGCGGGGGGTGATGTTAGTTTGTGTAATTTTGAGCACCAGCCACCACTGGTACTGACCCCTAAACTCTTCCTCACTTAGTACCAACCTCTGAACGCTAGTTCATTTAGTATTGCCCTCTGAACACTGCCTCACTTAGTACTGACCTCTGAGTTACTTCTGAGCTCTGCATCAACTACTACAGGGTTCAGAGGTCAGTAGGAAGTGAGGCGGAGTTCAGGGGTCAATAATAAGAGAGGCGGAGTTCAGGGGTCAGTACTAAGAGAGGCAGAGTTCAGGGGTCAGTACTAAGAGAGGCGGAGTTCAGGGGTCAGTACTAAGTGAAGCAGAGTTCAGAGGTTAGTACCAAGGGAGGTGGAGTTCAGAGGCCAAAACGGAGGCAGAGTTCAGAGGTTAATACTAATTGAGGCAGAGCTCAGGGGTAAATACTAATTGAGGCAGAGTTCAGGGGTAAATACTAATTGAGGCAGAGTTCAGAGGTCAGTACTAGGTGAGGCACAGTTCAGTACTAAGTGAGGCAGAGTTCAGATGTCAATACTAAGTGAAGCAAAGTTTAGAGGTTAGTACTAAGTGAGGCGGAGTTCAGAGGTCAAAACTAAGTGAGGCAGAGTTCAAAGGTCAGTACTAAGCGAGACGGAGTTCAGAGGCCAAAACTAAGTGTAGCTGCCTGTGACAAGCTGCAGGAGACACACAGGGAAGGACAGCGCTTCACCCCTTCAGGCTAGTGGAGCCATGTGCTTGAACACGTTCGGGCACTGGACTCTGGGATTCAGCCTGGATTGGTGGGACGCCGAGATTTAATTCAAATCTTGGCATGGTCCTGTCCAATCCAGGGCGGCTGGGAGGTATGCGCACAAGGCGATTAGGGTGAGCCCAGGCACACTCGGCACACCCCGTGTGCACGCCTATGAGTGGCTTTCTCTGTCCTTTATCCTCAATTGGCTTAGAGACAGCTGCAGGAATCACAGCCAGCGAGGAAGGAGCAGGAGGTGGTTTCGAGCCACACTCTGTGTGTTAATGGACACGCAGGGCCGGGCTCGAGAGTGAGCATGCACGGGTGCCCCCAGAACAAGCGGTTTGCTATAGTGGGTGCTTGATGGGAGGGAGGAGCCAGGAGCGCTGGCAGGGGACCCGAGAAGAGGAGGATCGGGACTGCTTTGTGCAAAAAACCATTGCACAGAGCAGGTAAGTATACCATGTATGTTATTGTAAAGTGATAGTAAAGCCTTGTTTTTTTTTTTTTTAACCACTTCAGCCCCGGAAGATTTGGCTGCTCAATGACCAGGCCATTTTTTGCGATACGGCGCTGGGTCGCTTTAACTGACAATTGCGCAGTCGTGCGACGCTGTACCCAAACAAAATTGACGTCCTTTTTTTCCCACAAATAGAGCTTTCTTTTGGTGGTATTTGATCATCTCTGCGGTTTTTATTTTTTGCACTATAAACAAAAAAAGAGTGACAATTTTGAAAAAACACAATATTTTGTTCTTTTTGCTATAATAAATATCCCCAATTTAAAAAAAAAAAAAAACTAATTTTTCTTCTCAGTTTAGGTCAATATGTATTTCACATATTTTTGGCAATAAAAATCGCAATAAGTGTATATTGATTGGTTTGCGCAAAAGTTATAGCGTCTACAAAATAGGGGATAGGTTTATGGCATTTTTATTATTTTCTTTTTTTTTTTACTAGTAATGGCGGTGATCTGTAATTTTTTTTTTTTTTTTATTGTTTATTTATGTAGTGAAAAAGGTCCACATGGACCACAAATGAACAATGCTACACATAAAAATAACATGTATCAACAGGTATGCATCTTGTAACATGACTACAAACAAACATTTTAACCTAGCAGTTGTGTCGTGTATAGAGGGTGGTTTCTTTATTTCCTGTTGAAACTCATAGAGAGTTGTTGTGTAGTGTTTATTTTGCTGTCTATGTTTCTAACCTTGTGGAGGCAGAGTTACTTGTAACCCTGCAAGGCGTAGTTGTGATGACAAGTAGCCTCTTGGGACCAATTCCACCTCTTTTTGTTATTTTTGGAACTTGAAAGAGATAAAAGATATCAAGGTGTTAGAAGAAGAGAAAGAGGGAATAAGATGGAAAGGGGGGTGGGGTAGAGGGGGAGTAGGGAGGGGGTGGGGGAAGGATCCCCACTTGTATGGAGTGATACCAGTTCCTGTCTAGCTTGTGTTCGAATATCCAGTAGGCAACTTGTCTAGTCAGGCTGTGGTTGTATTTGGTTGAGATGAGGGAATAATTCCTCTCAGTGATTGGCCTTCATCTGAGTATAAGAACATGTTCCACAGTTGAAATGTTTTGGAGAATGTCTCCTGTCTATTCTGAGCCATGAGGATGAGATCCTCCATTTTTCTGATTTCCTCCACCTTTGTGAACCATAGTTCAATCGAGGGAGGGTGTGGGGATTTCCAGTTTAGTGGAATGCAGGCTTTGGCTGCATCCAATAAGTGTCGGATCACAGATTTTTTGTATGTTCGTTCAGGTATGTTTGACGCGTGTAGAAGGAAAAATGCTGGGTCATCTGGTATTGTACGTTCTGTAAATCTTTGAACCGTCTCTCTGATTGTTTGCCAGAAATGTGTTAGTTTGGGACAAGTCCAAAAGATGTGTAGTAGGGTTCCCTTATAAATTGTGTAGGACTACCGGGGTTCTGTACCAACGGGATATGATTTTGTAATTGGTTTCTTGAGTTTTAGCGCATATGGAGGATTTATGTGTGAATCTGAGTATTTGGTTTCTTGTGGTAATGTCAAACTGGCGGTCCAGGTCCCTTTCCCGGAGGGGCTAAATCTGCGGGAGGTGTAATTAGGAGTTTGTATGTCAATGAGAGGGTATGTGGTAGTACTCCGTTGTTAGTGCAGAGTTCCTCCAGTGTCGTGAGTGGTTGGTCATTTTCGATCGGAGGTTGCATAGTATGGAGAAAGTGGGTCAATTGATGTGATCTCAGGAAGTCCAAGCGGAATGGCCCCGCGGGGTCAGTGAGCTCCTTGATCGACTTCCATTGTCCTCCGGAGCTGAAATGCGACGCCTGGTACAGGCCCGCTCCACTTAAACCCCGAAAGACCCCATCACTGAAGCCAGGGGTAAATTGAGGGTTACCCAGTTTAGGGTGTAGTGGGGAGTTTTGGGTAGAGAGAGATGCCTAAGATAGAAGGAGAGCGCTGATTTTGGCAGTGGTGCCAATTAAAGGATGTCGTTTGATACCCGCTGGTAATGCAGTATAACACCATGGGGCTCTACCCAGGGGGATCTTGCTTTGCGCCTGTTCTAGTTGTGTCCACAGTTTAGTCTTGTGGTGTTGGCACCAGTCCACTAGTCTACCCAAGTGAATTGCGTAGTAATAGGTGCGGATATCTGGCAGTGCCAGACCACCGTAAGGTTTAGGGAGGATGAGAAGTTTTTTAGCGAGTCTAGGTCGTTTCCGGGCCCAAATGAATTCTGTGAAGACTGATTGCACTTGCTTAAAATAGATTGCAGGTATCTGAATAGGTAGGGTCTGCATGAGATACAGAAATTTGGGAAGGATGGTCATTTTTAGGATATTACCGCGGCCCAGCCACGAGTGGAGTCCCATGTGCCATTGACTTAGTAGTGCTTTGACCTTTTTTAGGAGGGGTGGGAAATTAAGTTCATATCTCCTTGCTGTGGGACCATCCTGGGGAGCTGGCTACATATGTAAAAGACCATCTACAATAACCGGTGCTACCAGAAAGACTCATTGTGGAGGTTTCAACGTTTAGCCAAGATACTGGCGGAACCTTATTCATAGGATGCATTTTTTCTAACTTAATGCGTTTTCGTCCTCTTGATCGCATTCATGCGATTTTTTTACATGAACTGACTGCGCTGTGAATCTCCCTTGTGCAACATTGAGTGCCTTGGTTTTGCATATAATTAGGGCGCCCTTTAATTCCCCCGTAGCCAAATACTGGGCTGAGTGCAACTTCCATTCTCAGTGTCTTGGTGGTGTCCCCCTTGCATTTTGGAGCCCGCATGTGGTTTTACTCTCTGCAGTACATCTCTACATTCCCCTGATGAAGCCAATGTTTTGGCGAAACTAGTTGGGAACATAAGACTATGATCACCCCTCAACATCTTTGGTGACGGTCATTTATTTGAACTGTATTTCTGTTTTTGTTACTGCTTTGTATATTTTTTGTACTCTTTCATGTAAACATTTTAGATGTTTTTGATATCAATAAAATAAATGATTTTATATAAAATATCATTCTAGTAATTTTGAATTTTGGTGGCACCGCAATAATCCCATCATCCCCTTTTTCCCCATTTTTTGAGATAGTTTAGAGAAGTTTTTGTGGAATAGATGTGCCTAAATATTTCAGTGCTGTATTGGTCCATTTTAGATTGAAACTCGATTGTAGGTGTTTAAGTTGTGGTTGGGGTATTCCGACACCCATTGCCTCCGATTTAGAAAGGTTAATTTTTAGATTTGAAAGTTCTCCATAATTTGCAAATTCTCGTAGTAGATTTGGTATGGCTATGGTAGGATTAGTAAGTGAGAACATCAGATCATCGGCTTATGCTGAAACCTTATGTGGGGTACCGTCTATCTCAATGCCGGTGATGTCTGGATTCAATCTTATATGGCATAAAAAGGGTTCTAGGGATAGGGCAAAAAGTAAGGGTGAGAGTGGGCAGCCCTGTCTCGTCCCATTTCTAATCTGGAAAGAGTCCGAAAGTACACCGTTGGCTCTGACCCTTGCAGTTGGATTTGAGTACACCACTTTGATCCAGTTTGTCATGTTGTCTCCCAAACCTATATGTCTCAGTGTAGCGAGCATAAGATCCCAATTTACCCGGTCAAACGCTTTTTCTGCGTCCGTGCCTATGAAGACACTTGGAAGTTTTCGAAGGTTGGCCGAGTATAGTAGATTTAGTACCTTAGTGGTATTGTCTCGGGCTTCCCTGGTGGGCACAAAGCCTACTTGGTCCAGGTGTATCAGTTGGGTCAGGTGTTGTTGTAGTCTGGTGGCTAATATTTTCGTGAAAATTTTCAGATCGGTGTTGAGAAGAGATATTGGGCGATAGCTCCCACACTGAGTCGGGTCTTTACCCTCTTTGGGGATAACTGATATATGGGCTAGTACAGTTGAATCGTGAAGTTTACCTGCCTTACTGAGATTGTTGAAAAGTTTAATCATTTGTGTACCTAGTGAAGGAAGCAGGGTCTTGTAATATTGTGTAGTTAGGCCATCCGGTCTGGATGCTTTCCCAGGTTTGGTGTTACCTATTGCTGCCTGTAGTTCTAGAAGGGTGATGGGCTCTTCTAACTGTTCGCGTGCTTCGGTCGGTAAGGCCGACATAAGGGAGGATGTTATGTATTCCGTTATTCGCTCAAGGGGGGGTTGAGGCATGGGCAGATTATATAGCGATGCGTAGTATGATTTAAACGCTTGGGAAATTTGTTGGGGTAGGGTGGCAATCTGTTCCCGCAGCAGATGATATCCGCGGTATGTACGAAGCAGCTCTTTGTGTACGCAATGTCTGAGCCAAGAACCTGCCACATTTATTCCCTGATTCATAGACCTTTTTGCGGCAAATTTGGAGTGCGGCTGTTGCTTTAAAGTGGAGAAGGTCTGTGATCTGCTTGCGTGTGATGTCTAACTCACTTTCTAATGGTCCAGTCTGAGTCTGTTTGTGTTTAGTCTCTAATTGTTGCAGTTTGGAGAGTAGAGAGGTAAGTTGGGCCGTTCTCTGTCTTTTGATTCTCGATCCATGTTTAATGAGTATACCGCATACTACCGCTTTGTGGGTTTCCCATATCATTCCCATATCGCTGTCCGCAGTGTCATTAGTTTGGAAGAAGTGACCTATTTCCTTTGTCACATCTGCCAACACCTCTGGGTCTTGCAGAAGGCTCTCGTTGAGCCTCCATGGCTTCCGTTGCCTGTTTTGGTCGTCCGTCAAAGCATATCTGAGTGTGACCGGGGCATGGTCCGACCATGTGATAGAGCCTATGCTGGCGTCTTTGATTGCTTGTAATTGACTGTGGGGAATCAGGAAGTAATCTATCCGTGAGTAGGTGTGGTGGGGGTGGGAGTAAAATGTATAGTCATGCTTGCCTGGGTGGAACAGGCACCAAGCGTCAATCAATTGGGTGTGGTGGAGGCTTGTTTGAATCGTTTTCCGCGGGCCTCGGGGTATGGACGTCTTCCCTGTCGAGGTATCTTCTTCTGGAACTAAAGGGATGTTAAAGTCGCCACCCACTATAAGCTGCCCCTCTGAGAATTTCTGTAGTTGTTCAGGGTGTTTTTTGATGAAGATGTCTTGGTTAATGTTTGGTGTGTATAAGTTTGCAATAGTTACCTTCACGTCTCCTATCAAACCTTTGAGGAACAAAAACCGACCCAGTGGATCTGGATTTCATGTCGATTAGTGTCCAGGGAATTCTAGCTGAGATTAAAATTGAGACCCCTCTAGATTTGGTTTCTGAGTAGGTTGAGTGGTACACTGTGGGGTAATATCTATTCTTTAGTACAGGAAAGGTATCACCCCGAAAGTGCGTCTCTTGCAGCAGGGTTATGTCGGCTTTCATGCGTCACATATCATGCAACAGCATCCTTCTCTTTTCAGGGATGTTGAGTCCCTTAGCATTTAAAGTGATGATGTTTAGTACCTCCATTGTCGTGGGGGGGTGGGTGGGGAAGGGGGGGTGCGGGTGTCAGGTTAGGTAGGTAAGTTCACAAAAATAGTTATGAGGGGGGAAGAAATAGAGATAGAGAGAAACAATAAAACAGCCCCTTAGGGGTAAGAAATAGGTTATTGCTGAGAGTGGTGACCTAAGTGGGCACCCCCTAGGCAGATATACAACTAAAGTGTTAGCAAAAATGTGCTATAATGCTCTCCAGTTAAGAAAAGATAACTGATCTATGAGCGTAGTCCTATGTGGGAGTATGTTCAGCAAGAGCCAGTGGGGGGAGCCCTAGCCCCTCCAGCCCCCGCTACCACATTTATTTCTTACATTGTGAGCAGCTAATGTGTTCCATATAGTAACAGGAAAATATGTAAATAGATCAAGAATAGGCAGGGTATTCAGATCACTGACATCAGACATCACGTTATATGTAATAACATTAGAAATATTCAGTAATGACAATACAACTGTCCTGGAATAATAAAGAATCAAATAAAATACACACAGGCTGATAAACAGGCCCATTAACTTCAAACTCTTAAACTTGCCCAGAGCAAGCTGTCTCCCCCCTACAGTCACTCTAAAAGTACGGCATCCCATTGTGCTACTTCTTTACGGGTCTCTGTCTACAACATCCCGACATACTATCTCCTTGGAGTACTAAAACTCGGTCCCTCCCCCATTTATCTTCCCTCCTTCATATGGCGGAATACTTAACTCTCCATGCTGTTTAAAATGTCCACATCAAGCTGAGGGGCTCATTGTAAAATTATTTCTACATTTGTGAGATTATTATTTAAAACGTTGTGGTACATAGCTGCCCGGGAATACGGACCACAGTTAATCAACCATAAGGTGAGCGCCCCGCTTTATCAGAAAACATGTGGGCTGGAAGCGTCCTTACACCTATGAATGTATGTATCCCATTGGGTACTTCCCTGAGTGACTCCTTGTTCCAGAGAAGGCATTTGGACACTAGCAGGGGTCAGTAAAGACTTCCTTTTCCCCCTGGTCTCCTGCAGGCGGTCCGTCTCCAAAGTCACTCATTCCTTGTTCCAGGAGGGGGCTGGGGATGTTCTTCAGGGAGTCCCCATGAGGATAAAACGTGAAGAGTTAATGTCAATGCCAGGCCCCTGGGTGGCCGGGGAGTGCCGTGTTTAATCCCTCTAACCTCAGGGGGGGATTAGCGAGGTCCCTGTCTTGTGGCAGTCCAGTGGGGCGAGCTCTCTATCAATGGGGTAAACAAGCAGTCTGTGTGCAACAGGAGGAAAAAAATTGACTAAGGTGTGCTCTTATGACTCACGTGACCTGTTGTTGGAAGGCGCTCGGGGTCCCCCTCTGTGTCTCTGGTCTTGGGGAGGCTAGTATGGTCTGCCTCTGCTTGGGCTTGATTGGTTGGTTTTGGAATCTTCTGTAGCCAGTTTGGAACTTGAACTGGTTCCGCCTCCAGGAATGTGAAGAATGCCGGTAGGTCTGCTGGTGTTCTCAGCGTGAAGGAGTTTTGTGCCTTGCGGAAGATCACTGCTAAAGGTTATCCCCATCTGTAAGTGCAGCCATGCCATCTCGCCACTTCCAGCGCTGGCTTCAGTAGGGCTCTCCTCTGCAAAGTTGCTCTGGAAAGATCTGGAAAGATCTGGTAAGATCTGGACGTGTACCCCATCAAATTCAATATCGCTGCGTTCCCACAATTTGCGGAGGATATTTTCTTTTTGCGAGTAGCGATGTAAGTGGCAGAGTACATCACGGGGCCTGTCCAGGTCAGCTGATTTTGGACCAAGCGTGCGGTGTACCCGATCGATTTCTTGTGAGGGCGGAGGTATTTCCAGGAGACTGAGAAAAATAGCCATAACTGTTTCTGCCAGATCTTCTGGGCCCGTTGCTTCAGGTATTCCCCGCAGTCGCAGATTATTACGGCGACTGCGGTCTTCCATTTCTTCTAAATGCAGCTGCATCTCCTGGGACTCCATGGCGTGCACATCTTGTGCATGTTCTAGTGCCTGCACTAGCGAGGAGACCGATGACTCCCCACTGGCCACCCGATTTGTTAGTGTGTGCAAGTCTGCTCTCACCTCTGTCAGGTCTCTGCTGTGTGCTTCCTCTATGCGTAGGATCAAGCCTCAATGTCCGC